>NW_005354874.1:5387400-5433761 GCF_000412655.1 Myotis brandtii
AAGAAGGAAGGAAGGAAGGAAGGAAGGAAGGAAGGAAGGAAGGAAGGAAGGAAGGAAGGAAGGAAGGAGAGGGGAAATTTTAAATAGGGTAGCTAGGGGAGGCCTCATTACAGAGGCAAAGTAGAGTCCAGAAAGAGATGAGGCTGAGAGCCATGGGAAGATTGGGAGAAGACCATTCCAGGCAGAGGCAGCAGCCAGTGTAAAGGCCCTGAGGGAGGTTGTGCCTGATGAGTTCAGGAGTAAAGTGAGCCAGGCAGAGGGCAGCAGGAAATGAGACCAGAGAGAAAATGATGGGGGTCAGAAAAGGGTGTAGGGCCTTGTGGGATGTCAGCAGGACTCTGGCTTTTCCTCAGGAAAATTATTAGAGAATCATGTGATCAACCATACATTTGAGAAGCATCACTGCTGTGTTTAGAAGCGTCTCACCCTAACTGGTTTGGCTCAGTGGATAGAGCATCGGCCTGAGGACTGAAGGGTCCCAGGTTTGATTCTGGTCAAGGGCACGTACCTTGATTGCGGGCACATCCCCAGTGGAGGGTGTGCAGGAGGCAGCTGATTAATATTTCTCTCTCATCGATGTTTCTAACTCTCTATCCCTCTCCCTTCCTCTCTGTAAAAAAATCAATAAAAAATATTTTTAAAAAAAAAGAAGAAGAAGAAGAGTCTCAAGAGGCAAGGGTGAGACCAGTTAGGAGCCTAGCAATAATTCAGGTAAGAGATGACAGTGGGTCAGACCAGGATCTATTTTGAATGTAGAGCCACTGGGAGTGAGCCCTGGGCACTCCCTGTTTAGATAGCAGAGGGATAGCAGAGAGCTAGAGAGACTGAGTGGGGGCACACTGGAGTAGGGAGGAGGCAACTGTGTCGATGCTGCTGTTAGGGCAGCTGCGTGATAGGACAGCAGCGGTGAGGACTGAGAATGGATGTTGGACAGTATTTTTGCAGCGCAGAGAGAGGGAAAGTCTGGTGATAGGGGAGAGAGGGAAGCATTGCAGGCACTGTGCTCCTGGGTGGGTGATAGGATCCAGGAGGAAGGCCTGGCCTTGGCTAGGAGCACACACAATGCTCCCACAGTGGACCATTGGAGGGAAAGAAGAGCCGGGGACCCTGGCCAGGGAAGTAGGCTGTCGTGGGGGTGGGAGAGGAGGGAATTTGCCTTCTGTTGGCCTCTGCTTTCTCAGTGCAATAGGAAACAAGATGGCAGGCTGTGAGCGAGAATGGGGGTGTAGTTGTCTAGGACAGTGGAAGGATAGGTGCATTTTATAGAGAGAAAGAATCATTTGTATAAACAATATAAACAGATAGTAGATTAGAGAGATGATAGAGCTAGATAGATAGATGACAGATAGATATCTAATCTGAATAGATCCTAGCTATCCAATAGGTATATGCGTAGAAAAAAGTCTGGACAGAGAGAGAAACATCAAACTGTCAGCAATGGTTATCCTTGGAGAGTGGAGTCCCTTTCACTTTCCCCTTTGTACAATAGTCCATCATGTGAACTTTTTAGCAGCATTACTTTTATAAATCTGAAAAAAAAGACATTTACATTTTGGAATACAAAGAATTAGAGCTCTAGAGACAAGTGGATTGGGGCTCCTCAGACAGCGTTCTGTGCAGCCAACACCCCATCCTCCCCTGGGTTCTTCCATAGGACAGGTCTCACAGCATGACTGTCCCTCTGGGCAGAGGGGAAGAGCCTCTGAGATTTCTTCCATTTGAGACTCTGGACCTCCCTTCTCACTGCCTCCTTGCTCTCATTCTCCCCTTACTTTCTGAAGGCCAAGTACACCTTGGAGAAATGGAAGAGAGTAATTGTCTTTATAGACCCATTTTGCACATTTCTTCCAAAGTAATTAATTGTCTTTATAGACCCATTTTGCACATTTCTTCCAGATCCTTCATAGCTGTGCATGGGTTTCCCCTCCATGGTCAATTCTCTGGTTTGTTTTCAGAAGAAACCTTGTTGCACAAATGATGCTGTTTTATTGCTTGGCCTGTCCAGTCACTGGATCTTTTTGGACCAGACTGAGCAGCCACTGTGGCCAGGACACTGGGCAGAGAGTTAGAAGACCTGGATGATGCCACTAAGTTGGTCTGGGACCATGAACGAATCACTTGACTTATCTGTGAAATAAAGAAAATACCTGATTCGCCTTTCTCCCAACTTTGCTTTGAAGATAACTCAAAAATAGAAAGGCATTTTAAATAGAAAAGGAGGTGGCGTGCCCTACAGCAATGTAATGTGTAGTTACTGTGTTTTTATTTTGGACAGCAGCTACAGATGGCTAATGGCGGCAGCAGCTCCTCAGGTATCATTGTTTGCACGCATTAGCCTGTACTGGCTAGGTTGTGACAAACAACAGCAAAAAAACCCCAAGAACTCGGTGGCTTAAAGGAACAAACCATCATATCTCACTCACATCACTGCCCACCCCAGGTCTGCTGGGGATGGGATGATGGAGCAGCCCCCATCTTGACTGTCTGAAAGTTGCTTCAGCATAAAGAGAGCCCAGGGGTGCCTCACACAGGCAATTACATGCTCTGGCTCAGAAGTAACATGTCATTTTTACTAGCAAACCATTGGCCAGAACTAGTTATATAGTTCCACCCAACCCCAAGGGACCAGGCAGTGCCGTCTGCTGGAAGAGGGGAGAGGGGAAAATTGGGGCAAGCATCACAAATCACTGCCATGGAGGCGGTGGCGGAGGGGGGGGGGGCAAACACAGAAAGTCCCTGAGTACACTCTGTTCCATACCACACTTGTCACTTTGTCTTTTTGCAAATGTATCACCATCACTGAAATATTGGAGACTATATAGGAGAAAATAACTCCCCCCAAAAAACTAACAGCCAATATTTCATTGTATTTCTTCCCCGTCATTCTTCAGGTATGCATTTGTTAACAGCTTTATTGGAATATATTTCACACATCATAAAATTCACCCTTTTAAAGTGTACAATTCAGTGGTTTTTATTCTATATAGAGTTGTGCAACCGTCACCACTGTTTAATTTCAGAATATTTTCATCACACCCCCCAAAACCCCATTAGCAGTTCCATTAGCAGTTACTCCCCAGCCCATCCCAGCCCCTGGCAACCACTAATCTACTGTCTGTCTCTATGGATTTGCCTATTCTGGACAGTTCATTGAAAGGGCGAGGGCTATGCCCTCCATCATGCCCCGTATCCTCCATGTTGGGGCAGTAGCCATGTGCTCAGGAAGGTACCTTCTTCCCGGAGGCCCAGGTCTCTGCTGGCCACGCCTGGGATTTCTTTAAACTGACCAATGACAATCAAAGGACGTGCGAGCCATAGCCTGTGTAACAAGACCCGACTTGCGCCTGGCCAATCGGCAGGGCCCACGGTCATCTCTCCTCCCCTCACTCCACCCCCCTATTAAAACCCTGTTTTTTCTCACGGCGGGGTCTCTCCTCTTGCCGTTGCATCGGAAGAGGCTGGGAGCCAGACCCGGGTCTGTAATAATAATAAAGGACTCTCTGCTTTTGCATCGGACTTGGCTGGCTCCCTGTTGGTCTGTTGGGGATCTTGAAATCTGGGCATAACACATATAAAGGGAATCATACAACATGTGGTCTTTTGTGACTGGCCCCTTTCATTTAGCATTATGTGTTCAGGGCTCATTCATATGATAGTGTAATAGGCAGTTAGACAGACATGAGCAGAGCAAGGACGGTGGGCCAGGGACAGAAGGTCACGAAATACCCTGGGTGCCTAGCAAGAGGCAAAACTGGAAAAACAAGGACCTCACCCGCAGCGTAACCTTTCCTCCCCTAGCACATCGCTGGTCATGCAGATTAGACCCTCTGACCTTTCATACCAGTGGTCACATGGTTTAGACCCTCTGACTTTTCATATTGCTGGTCATGCTGTTAGGACCCTCCTCGGCCATTTTCTTCCCTGGCATATTGCTAGTTATATTTAGACCCCCTTAGAGATGGAAGGAACAAAGGGGCCAGAGAATAGCCCCTAAGCCCCCAGGAAATGAGGATCTTACTGGTATCAAATATACCTTGGCCTCAGGTGTGTTTCCGCTCCAAGCCCAGAAAAGCAGCAAAACCAGAAAAGTGACACCATGGCTGACTCAGGACCAGCTGCATTGACTAATGATCTGCCCTCCCCCCCACCAACCAATCAGTAGAGACCACGACCCTGAAAGGACACACCTGGAAAGCTGATTCTATTGGGATCCTCCCCTGAAACCTCAAGATAAATACCCTCAAGGTGGAGAACCCAGTGTGGCTCTCTCTATGGAGCATGCTTGTGCCTTTCCCTACCCCCTACCCCTAGTGCATTTTCCTTCTCTCTCTCTCTCTCTCTCTCTCTCTCCCCCAGCTCCAAAGGCCCTTCTTTTGTTTCTGTAACTTGTTTCCTGAGCCCATTTCTTCTACAGCTCACTGCTTCTACCTCTGTGACTTTCTAAATAAACTTTCTCCTGTAGTTTGAGTCTTGACGCTGAATTCTTTCTTAGCCAGAACTCAAGTACCGAGGTTGCTGAACCGAGGTCTGACACCTGGTGCGTTTCGCTGCCAACAATAGCATGCACATGTGTACATATTTAAAAAGCTAATTGAGATCCTATCCAACATTAGTTACCCTGTTTACTTATATGTTTTAAACATTTTTCTCTCCTTATTAAATTGTTGAAAAATAAGTTTAACAATTATAAGAATTCATCAAATTTATGTGCAATAATGTGTTGAATTGTGCCCCTAGATTATGGACTTTTAAGTGGTTGCTTGTTTCTTTTTCACCATTATAAACAAGGTTTCTATGAGCAGCTCTATACATTTTTTATGGAATGAATGAATGAATGAATGAAGCCTTAAGTATAAATCCTCACAACATTTCCCATTCTTCCCTTAGGAAAGCTGCCTAGAAATGGATTTAACTAGGTGCGGGGGGGGGGGGGGGGAAAAAAAAAAAAAAAAAAAAAAACCACACAGGTATTTCTAAGGCTTTTGATTCTTACTGCAACTGCTTTCTAGAAAGATTGACCCAATCTGCTGAATGTGGTTTTGAGTTGGTCCAATCACATCTCATTTATTTCACTCAGTAAAACCAAATTTCTTTGGGCCCAAAGAGGCACTGCAAAGTCTAGGCCCTTTCCCTCTCTACTCACCTTTTCTCCCTCCCACTCCGCCACTCTTCTCCCCAGTTAGTCCTTCAACTTGCCACACCTACTCACTGGCAGAGAGGTCAGTGGCCTTTGCACTGTCTCAGTGAGGCCCTCACATTAAACCCCAGCATTCCCTACCCCCTACCCCAGCTTTATTTTTATTTTTCTCCATAGCACATATCACCTGCTAATATACTACATGATTTGCTTATTTTACTTATTACTTCAACCCCCTAAAATGAACCATTAGAGCCTGGTCCAGTGCCTGGCCTAGGAAGGCAGGCGCTCAATAAATATTTCTTGAATGTAGTTGACAGATAGTGCTCAGAGCTCTCCTTATAAAATCGAGGGCCCACTTCGATCTTCCCCCTAGACATCAGCAGCAGATTCTGGTCTTTTCACAGGTCCTAGTCGGCTGTTCTTTCTTGACTCAGCTCCGGAGCAAACTGGACAGGTAGCTGCCCTGAGCACTGTTTGTTCTGCCCTGTGGTGAAACCTAGAAGAGGCGGCGCCTCTTGTGACTGGGTTTCCAGGAGTGCAAACTTTCCCAGGGCCCCCACCGAGCAACCCACCAAGTGACCCACCCAGCCTCCGGCCCCTGAGCTGCCCATCAGGTTCCTGTGAACTCGCCAGGACCCTCCAGGCAGCAGGCTCCCATACCCAAACATGGACAGCAGCCCACCGTCCCCGCTGAGCAGGCGGTTTCCTGAGCAGACAAGGGGCGGGAGAGGAAGAAACTATGGGAAGCTGGGAAACCCCTTCTCTGGCCGGGATGGCAAAGCAGCAGGGAGTCCCTCAGGAGCCTCCCATTGTGGGCCATTTCCGGCCATGCTCCTCGAGTTTCCAGTTCAGGCAGAGGATCAACATTCCCAAACCCATTCAGCAATGTTTTTAAATAGTTCAGAAGTGAATGGTCAAATAATGTCCCATAATTAATGCTTACAGGATTGGGTCCTCAGCAAAGGAAGGAATTTCAGAAAATTCCCACCCCCCGAGCCACTCCTAGGTCACCTCTACCAGCAAGAGGGCCCAACTTGAGGGCCCAAGGACTTTCCCTCCTGATTTGCCCTATAAATTCACTGCCCACCTGGGCCCCTGGGGACGGGGCCACTGTGAGGGACCATTCAATCCTGGCTCAGAACATTTCTGGAATTCCTCCTTCAGAATGGCCACTAATGCCCAAAAAGTTCTTTTAAATATTATCAACATTGCAAATCTCTGTCTTCTGAAAGTCCATTTGAATTTTGGGAAGAATGAAATTATTTAGAGCAAAGTCTTATGAATATGATGGATCATGTTCTCTAAAAAAATTTTTTTTTGGTTTTGAAGTGTAATGTACCCACAGAAAGGTGAACAAATCATAAATAAGTGGCTTGGAAGTTTTCAGAAATGAAATGCCGCCAGGTAATCATCACCCAAAGCAAGAATAGAATATTCCCGGCAGCCAGGAGGCCCCTTAGGTCCCTCAGACAGGCTCACCTACCTCCCCAAGGGTATCTGCTGTCCTGACATCTAGCAGCAGAGATTGCTTAGCCTGTTGAACTTGATACAATGGGAGCCTGCCATATGTACACTTCTGTGCCTGGCTCTTACCACATTATGTTTGTGAGACTCATGTATGACATTGCAGGCAGCAATTCATCCTTTCTCGTAGCTGCATTCTATTCCATTGCATGAATTGACTAATTGGTTTGCTGACTATCACAGACAGAGCTGTTGAGAACATTTTTGTGTGTGTCTTTAGGTGGATGTATTATCATTTATCTTGGGAATCGCTGGCTAATAAGGGTGAAGATACATTTAACTTTCCCAGATACTGCCCAACACATTCCAAGTGGGCTACCGTAATTCGGGTACTTCTCAAGGGTGTGGGGACTGGGGAGGAGCATGGAGTGCCTCTCTTGGTGGCATTTTAGAATCTGGCAATTATAAATAGCCATGGGAATGTAAAGTACAGCATAGGGAAAATAGTCAATAATATGGTAATAACTAATGGTGTCAGGTGGGTACTAGACCTATTGGGGGGATCACTTTGTAATTTATATAAATGTCTAACCACTACGCTGTACACTTGAAACTAATATAATATTCAACTGTAATTGAAAAAAATTTTTTTTCATTAAAAAAATATATCTGATGGGGAGGGTGCTGCCTCCTTCAGGAGGGTTTGAGCCCCTGTCCTAACATCCCAGGGAGGGTGACAAGTGACAGCCCTTTTGGGGACATTGCCAATGGCTTAGCATAGAAGCGATTACATCTCCTGGACCCCAAAGGTGCGGTCTCTGCTTCCCTCACCCTCATGTCCAGCTCATCATTAGTCCTGTCAACGCTAACTCCAAAGTGCATCTGCAACCTTCCCACTTCCCTAGCTCCATGCCATAGAATAGGTCTCGTCTGGAAGATGACAACAGCTTCCCCACCAATCCACCCGCTCCCACACCTGCCCCCACGGCCCATTCTCTGCCTGGAAGGATTCTTTAAAAACAATGTTGGATGATGACAGCACATCCTTAAAACTGCAGTACCCTTTCACTGCACTTAGAAGACACCCAAACTCACTGGGACTGCAGGTCCCACATGACCGGCTCCTATTTCCCTTTGGACCTTGTTTGTCTTTCTCTCCCTGTGTCTTCATCGAAACTTCTTTGTGGCCCAAGCTGGTTTGGCTCAGTGGATAGAGTGTAGGCCTGTGGACCGAATGGTCATAGGTTCGATTCCACTCAAGGGCATATGCCGGTTGCAGGCTCAATCCCCAATAGGTGTGCAGGAGGCAGCCAATCAGTGATTCTCTCTCATCATTGATGTTTCTATATCGCTCTCCCTTTCTCTCTGAAATCAATAAAAATATATTTTTAAAAAATAAAAAATAACAAAAAATAATTTTTTTTCTGGCACTGGCCAGTGTAGTTCAGTTGCTTGACTGTCATCCCATGCACCAACAGGTTGCTGGTTCGATTCCTGGTCAGGGTGCATGCCTGGGTTGCAGGCTCAATCCCTGTTAAGGAGTGTGCAGGAGGTAGCTGATCAATGTTACTCTCTCTCCCTCTCCCTTTCTTTCTCTCTAAAATCAATAAAAACGCGAAGAAAACTTTCCACTCCTTTCGTTAGTCCAGTTAGTTCCTGCCTCAGGCTCTAGCACATTTTCTTCCCTTCACCTATAATGCCTTTCCCACTGATATTTGAGTTCAAACAAACATCACCTCTTCAAAAAGGCCATTTCTGACCATTCAATCTAAAGTCATCTCATCCCCCTGTCATATCACCCTGTTTATGTTCTTCCTAGTGCTTATCTCCTTCTAGAAAGATCTTCATTTACTTCTGAAATGCCTGTCTCCCCAGCACTAGCATGTAGTAAGGTCCCCAGCACCTTCACAGGTGACCAATGTACTGCAAGAACTCCACATGTATTTGCCGAGAGACTTCTAGCACGCTTCCAGCAGCAGCAGGGCCAGATCCTCTGGGTCCCCTCCCATTCACTGGCTCACACAACCTGTGGTGGTATCCTCACCACTGCTTGCAGGCCACCTTTCTCAGGGGGGTCCATGAATGCATGCGGGTACATGGGCTTTCTCCACCTCAGCTGCAGCCACAGGGGAGGGGAGTTCTGCCCGCTCACGGATTTGTGCAGCACGACTGTAGAGGCTGGGGGGCTGTTCCACTCCTCTGTTGTCACGGACCTGGGGCTGCTTTGTTTCACAACAAGGAAACTGAGGCACACGGACATTAATGAGACATCTTTGAGTACCTATGTGCCCAGCACAGTGCTAGGCACTAGAGTTAAGGAGTTCACAGTCCCTACCTCAAGGAACTCACAGTTTAATTGGGGAAGGAAAATAACCAGACAAATGCAATGCTATTGGGTTCAGAGATTGCAAACGTGTCTACAGGGTCTAGGCCAGTGGTTCTCAGCCTTCTGGCCCTTTAAATACAGTTCCTCATGTTGTGACCCAACCATAAAATTATTTTCGTTGCTACTTCATAACTGTAATGTTGCTACTGTTATGAATCGTAATGTAAATATCTGATATGCAGGATGGTCTTAGGCGACCCCTGTGAAAGGGTCGTTCGACCACCAAAGGGGTCGCTACCCACAGGTTGAGAACCGCTGGTCTAGGCAGATGCTGTGAGATGCCCCAGCCTGTCTCCCCTGGACCACCTCTGGACTCATCTGTGGCTGCAGCAGACACCCCTTAGACACACTGAAGCTCTCTGCTCCTCTAAGAACTTGCTGTGCTCATCACACACTTGGCTAACTGAGAGTGAGGGGATTGTGTGGCTCCAGGGGTGGCCCACGACCAATGAGGATGACAGCTGGTGGCTAAATACCCTGGCTTTCCCATCCGCTTTGGGGCCATTCTAAGGCATGTTCTACAGCAGTGATGGCGAACCTTTTGAGCTCGGCGTGTCAGCATTTTGAAAAACCCTAACTTAACTCTGGTGCCGTGTCACATATAGAACTTTTTTGATATTTGCAACCATAGTAAAACAAAGACTTATATTTTTGATATTTATTTTATATATTTAAATGCCATTTAACAAAGAAAAATCAACCAAAAAAATGAGTTCGTGTGTCATAGGTTCGCCATCACTGTTCTACAGTGTCTCCCAGAACTGCCCAGTGAGACGGAGCCCCATTTATCCATAGGTAGCCCGCTCATCAACATGCCCAATACTGGCTTCCTGTCCTCCTTGTTTACTTCTCCAACCCCTCCCTGTGCTGCTTGGATTCACCTTCCAATAAACTACCTGCACCCAAGTTCTAATCTCAGCGTCCAGTGTGGGAGGAACTGAGACAGCTGATCATCAATAGGAAGCGGTGGGGAGTGTGGAAAACTGGAGCCCTTGGGCCCCTGTGAGGAGCAGCCAACACTTGGCTCAGGCTAGTGGTGGCCATTTGGCCATCTCCTTCAGCTTTTCTAGTGTTGCCAGAAATCCAGATTTCCATATGATGTCTCCCAACTTTTATGTTGTCACAAATGTGAAAGTTTGAAAAACATTGTGTAGAATAAACATGTCAGTGACTATAATCTGTCTTACAGCCAGGAATTTGCTACACATAAACAAAATGTGTCCAGGGAGCCCAGGGACCCCAGCCAGGAGGATGGAGGAAAGGGATGAAGCTTTCTGAAAGGTGGGATCCCTGAGTGGGGTCTTGAGAAGGAGACAGCTAAGAGAAGAAGGTGGGGAAATAAGAGGAAGAGAATGTCAGGCAGGAGAAGAAGTAACAGGCTAAGTCATGTTTGGAGTATAAAAAGAGAGCCTTAGAGCTTTGAGAGGTGATGTTTCTGGATGCAGGGAACATGCAGGGGTGAGGGCAGAGTCCCTGGATTGTCCATAAAGACCAGAGTGATCAATGGCAGTCTACTCTATGCCAAACATGGTATTAAGCACTTGTGTGCATTTTTCTTTGCATCTTCAGAGCAGATATTGGGATTATTGTTTACTTTGTATATGAAGAAAATGAGGCACAGAGAAGTTGTTATTTGCCAAAAATCACAAAGCCAGTAAGTAAAAGAGCCTTATTAGAGCTAGGCAGGGTGAAGCCAGATTAATAAATACCTTGTGTTATTTTTTATCTTTACATTTTTTTCACTGACCATGATGGCAAACACCAGAGGGTTTAAGCAGGGGGGTTCATGTCACTATGACCACAGCATGGGGGAGGCAGAGAGAGGAAAGACAGGATTGAAAGTGATTGCAGGAATTTGGGTAAGAAATGGTAGGGTCTTAGTGGAGACTGTTTAAATAGGAAATCAAGGAGAGAGACTTAGGAAATATCCTGTAAGCCCCTCTCCCCCAAGGACTTGGGTGCTAATTGAAATTTGGGGGTGAGAGAGAGGCTTATAGGGGAAGCTGATAAGTTCTGTTTTGGACACATTGAAATGGAGGTGTCCTTGCAACATCTGAGGGCCAACATCTTATAAGCAGATGGCCCTGTGGATCTGGAAGTCAGGAAGAGAACTGGGGCTGGTGATGTCACTTTGAGGGTCACAGGTTGAAGATACGGGTAGGGGAGAGTTGGTTGATCAAGGATGGTGGGAAGAAGTAAAAAGCTGGGACAGAATCAGGTGAGAGGGTGCAGATGGACTCACGATGGACACCAAGAAGGGGACTCAGAGGAAAGGGAGGGAACCGGAAGAGAAAGGTTCGATGACTCATCTAGAGAGGAGAAAGTTTCCAAAAGACAGTGTCAGTTCTTCAGAGGCTGAGCAAGAAAACGACCCCAAATGCCGTGAGATTTGGCAACAAGGATGCAGCTGGTAAGCTTAGTGAAGGCACATCAGTGGGGCAGACTGGAGTGCACTAGGAGTGAGCAGGAGGCCAAGACATGGGACAGTGAGCCCAGAAACAATTAAAATGAGCAGGGACCAGAAGCCGGTGTATCTACACAGTACCCCGCCTAGCCCGGGGCCCCTTCGCAGACCTTCAGCTTTCAGTTTAATGCCATGTTTAATGGATGTTTACAATTGTGTTTGGCTATGAATAATCTCCTTCATTTGACTAGCTTTGGAGAGAAATACTCCTCTCCATTCTTTTACCATTTTCTTGAAGAGTTTTTACAATTGTTTACAAAGCAGTCATTCACACACATCATCTCTCTTGATCCAGACTTGAATTTCAGCCTTGAGTTCTTATGATAGTTTTAACCCTCCTGAGAGGGGGTGTGGTCAGGAGCCTATCTGTCATCTTTTTATTTCATGTGAAGTAATCTAGAATAGCATGTGGTCACTGATAATCAATACCCAAGTGTTAGGGTCAGTGGAGCTATTAGGTCCTCTGTCATAGGCTGTGTTGCACCAAGATCAATGGGGCATCTCCACATGGGGCCTGGGAGAGCCACCACGTGCTGCATTGCTCAGATCTGACCCAGTGTCTGCTATTAGCTCCTTGAGAAGAAGTCAAGGTGTTAGAAAATTCAATGCAGTAATTCATGTCTTCACTCACTGATATGTCTATGCAGGCCAGCAGAGCAGACACCAGGAAGGGCCCTCTAATCAAGCTGTCATGAAGGAAAAATGCATTTATCTAAATGTCCTCCTTTGGAGAGATTCCTCAGTATTGGTGCTGACCTCTCTATTACCAATCACCTAGGGATGCCTTAATATAGATTCGTTCATTCATTCATCCATCCAACAAATACTTATTGAGAACTATTGCATATCTTTTTAAATGACCACAAATTATTTTACATTTCTTCCATCAAGAATTGGAGTGTAGATTCTCTTGTAACTACTTTGACCGACAGAGTATGGTAGAAGCTCTGTTGTGCGACATCTGAGGCTACACAGCTCTAGCCTAGTTCCCTGAAAGGCTAAGCCACCATATAAAGAATCTGATGACCTTGTGGTTGCCAGGCTGGGTTCTAGCCAATATCCTCAACTGAGCCCAGACTCCTAACCATTCCAGCCTGGGCACGAGACATGGGAAAGAGGAAGACCTCTTGGAAGTGGATACTCCAGCTCCAGCCCAGCACTTTGAGTCACCCCAGTCACTCCAATCTTCCCTGCTGAGGTCCCAGACATCGCGAAACAGAAACAAGGTATTCCTGTTTGGCCCTCTCCAAAACTGTGGGCATAATAAAATGGTTGTTGTTTTATGTCTCTAGATTTGGGAAGATCATGCATAGTAGATAGCTGGGACAAGAACTTGCTATGTATTAAGTGCTATTCCAGGCACTATAGATCATCAATAAGCAAGATAGGCAAAGTCTAGTCCTGGATAAAGCTAACGCTCCTCCTGAGGACAACAGATAACATAAATAAACAAACACTCAGGCAGTGACTTGATTTAGACACATAAAACCAGGGAATGTAATAGTGACTGTCAGGCTACCTTGGGAGGTGGTAGGGTTGGAAGATCTATCTGAGGAGATGATGCTTGGCCTGAAACCTGAATGATAACAGAAGGATGAGGAGAACAACAAGGACAAGGACGCTAAGGATGCTGGAGAAACAGACAGCAGCCAGTGAGAAGGAAAGTGGTGAGGAAGGGCATGAGTGGAGGAGATGAGGCCAAAGAGGCAGGCGAGGTTTTGCAGGGTGTTGTGGAACAAGGCAAGAAGGCTAGATTGTATCCTAAGAGCAAGGACAGTGGTGTGGTTTGTACATTATAAAGATGGCTCTGGCTGCTGTGCAGGGAATGAATTGCAAAAGAACAAGGGAGGAAGCAGAGATACCAGTGAGGAACCTTGGGTGGTATTCCAGGCCAGAGATGGTGGTAGCTGGGACATGAAGTCATAGTGGAGATGTCCTGAAGCAGATAGAGTGAGGCAATGTTCTTGAGGTAAGGCTGACAGTTCCCATGAACGGATTGATTGTAGAAAGTGAGAGACAGGGAAGAATCAAGGCTCATTCCTAGGTTTCCCTGTGTCAAATAATTTTGGATTGTATTCTAGGCATTGTAAATGCTATTTTGTAGAGACTCCAGATTCTGTTATATTCCTCTGAAGAGTGTTAATGCTTGTTTGTGTGTTTGTTTACTTGTTCTATAAAGCAATGAACTTACTAGACTAAAATTGCCAACTGGCTTTAGACAGCAGTTTAAATCTCAGTTCAGTTCTCTTAGCCTTGGCTGGGCTCTTGTAAATTGCCCCACACATGCCAGGTCCAGCAGTCAGCAGAGGTTTGGACAGAATTAATGCTCAGAATGTGGGACTTGTCTTCTCTGGTCCTCACCTTCCTGGGTTTCTTCTTGCACTTTCCAACAACTGTAGTTGCCCAAACTCTGTCTTCTCATTCTTCAAGCCATAAAAATTGCAGGTCTTCTATTGGAGTTTCAGCTACCTTATATAGTTAAGGCAGAGAACTGCCCTTAGAATAAAAGCCATAAAAATAAAAAATGGGAAACTCCCTATGTCAATCCTTTATGACCAAATGCAAAGCCACCCTCCTATTTTTGCCTGCTTTTGGTCACTCTCCAGTATATTGAGGCAGTTCTTTATTTTTTTTAATTAAACTTTTAATTTTGAGATAATTATCAAATTACATTCATTTGTAAGAAATAAAACAGGGATAACCCTTTTCTCAGTTTCCCCCAATGGTAACATCTTGGAAAACTATATGGTACAACATTACAATCAGCATATTGATATTAATTTAGTTAAGATATAGAATATTTCCATCCTTGTATGGCCACACCCACTTCCCTCCCACCTCCACCCCTTTCTTAACTTCTGGTCTCCACTGATCTGTTGTCTATTTCTAAAACTGTCATTTCAAAAAGATTATCTAAATGGAATCATACACTATATAACACTTTGGGGATTTCTGTTTTGTTTTTGCTTAGCATAATTTCCTGGAGAGTCATCAAGTTGCATGTATCAATAGCTCATTTCTTTATTCCATGGCATGAATGTACCATTGTTGTTTTTTTCACGTGTTGAAGAACATCTGCACTAACTCCAGCTTTTGACTATGCTATATAATAAAGAACTAATATGCTAATTAGACCAAACAGCAAAACGACCTTCCAGACGACCTTCCAGATAAAGCCGGGGCTGCAAGGGCCAAGCCCTATGCACGAGTTTTGTGCATCAGGCCTCTAGTTAGAAATAAAGCTGCTCTGAACATTTGTATACAGTTTCTGTGTGGACACAAGTCTTCATTTTTCTGGGATAAATACCTAGGCGTGAAATTGCTGGGTTGTCTGATAATTGCTTGTTTAGAACTTTTGATGTTGTTGTTGTTAATCCTCACCTGCGGATATTTTGTCCATTGATTTTAGAGAAAGTGGAAGGGAGGGGGAGAGACAGAGAGAAAGAAATATTGATGTGAGAGGAACACATCAATTGGTTGCCTCTGGCACATGACCTGACCAGGGCTGGGATTCCATTTCTTCTATACTTTCCTGAGGCATCCTCTCCCACAAACCCTCTCAAAGCCACAAAATGCTGACCATGCTGTATTGCACATAGTAGGTGCTCCATAAATATCTGGGTTTAGTGGGTTGGGTTTCATTGGAATCCTTGGTGTGTACATGACAAAAAACTCAGTTAGATAGGCCCAAACCGGGAGTTTGTTGGAAAGTCATTTATGAGATATCACAAATTAGTGTGGGAAGGGTAGGAGTTGAAACTGGGTCTCAGGCAACTGGATCTATAATCCAACCCTGCATTATTCTCTCTCTCTCTGCCTCTCATCTCTGTCTCTATCTAGCAGTTTTAATCTCTCTGACCACAATTTTCACAATGCAGGGAACCTGGTTACCCTAGTCCTGGAGCCTCACATCCATAGCAACCAGAAACAGAGGGTCTAATCTTTAGTTGCAGGTTTTAAAGTCCTGGGCAAGGGCAATGATCAACTCAGTGGTCACCAGGGAGTGGGCCACCATGATTGGCAGTAGGGGAGAAAGAGTTCCTCAAACTGGACTGCCTTGCAGATCCAACCATAGATGTCCCCTCCAAGTTTACTGCCAGCTTTGAAGGGTCTAATGAGACAGGTGGAAGGTACCCAAAGTTCATCCTTCTTTATTTTTCTCTCTTCCAACTTGGAAGTTCTGCTCAACTCCGGCCAAAATCCTACCCAAGCTTGAGAGACTATTCAGGTTGGTTTCCTCTGTGGCCTCCTTCCTAAAGTCACTGTAACTCTTGATGCCTTTCCCTATGAGTTAGGGTAATGCTAGCTGCTATAACAAATAAGCCCTTACAGTACAGTAAGTTGCACAATACGAGTTTATTTCTGACTTACTTAAAAGTTCAATGTGTTTATTTAAAGTTGAGGTTACTTTCAGGGATCTGAATTCTCCTCCCATTTGTGGCTGCATCTTTCCCTGTCTCAGAGTCCTCTGCATTCAGTCAGGAAGGTGGGCAAAGATAGGATGGGAAGACATACCCATTTCTTAACCATACTGAAGCAGAATTTTTGGACCGGAACACATGGTGTTCCCCTGGACTGGAACCCAGATTCCTTGTCTGTCGGAGCTGAAGAATGAATCCATGGACAGAGGGTAGTATAGCAAAGGTGTAAATTTATTAAAGAACAAGTACAGACTCCCACATGGGGAGGGGGAAAGAGTCCCACAGAACAGACTCCCATGAGGGGGCCTGGGGGAGGGCTGGAGGTAAGTGCAGGGTTGGATCCTTCCTCCATTTAAGATTTTGATATTTTGTTCATCATAGATTTTTTTATATTACTTTTGATTCTTAAATACCACATTTATCCTAATTACTGAGTCTCTTGGTGCTCCCTTAAATATTGTATCGAAGGCAAGCACTTCATTACTTTACTCTGGTCCCAGCCCTGGCCTGGCCTTCCTGTCATGGTCTTTACCTCTGAAGAGTCTGACATTTAGAAATGTGTCCAGCCCTGAGACTGCTGCAGAGAGAAGAGGAAGCTCTAACAGCTATGTGCTGGAAAACAACTCTACAATCTCTTCCCTTAAGCCCCAGGGGCCTGCAGGACTGAAAGGCTACCATTGTCCTGGGAACATGGCCTTGGGCAGGTGGTGGAAGGTCCCAGTTAGTCCCCAGGAGGCCTTGCTCCTCCTGCCAAGGCTTCTGCTGCTTCTGAAGTTGACGCACTTATCTCATTTCCCTGGAGTCATTTTGAGTTGAGACTTGTGACCCTTTCAAATTGAAGCCTCACTTCACAACAATTTGATGTTAAAACACAATTGTCACCTATTTGAAGCTCTAGATTTCCCCCCAGATCTATTTGGTTTTACTTCACAGCCCCCAGGTTTTATTCATTTTTGCTTTGTATCTCTATCTTCAGTCTCTTTCTCGCCCTCATTCCTACCCCCCTCTCCCAACCCAACCCACACCTGCCTCTTTTTCCTATCATGGTGATCACACCTCCATCCCTCTACCCTTGGAGGCAGGTCCTGCCCCTCAGCTGGGTTGGAAGGAAGAAGGAATGTGGCCCCACAGGATCTGGGCTCTGGAAGTTTCTTTGGAGGTCATAATGCGGGTAGATACAGCAGCTTCCTTGAAAATGAAAATGTAAAGGGGGACATATGTAATACTGTCAACAATAAAGATTAAAATAATAATAATTGAAAAAAATAAAATAAAAATGTTTCTCAATTATAAGAAACATGCCTATGATTTATCTTCATAGGAAAGAAACAGCATGTGGCCAGGCAGCTACTAAATTTCCCCAGAGCAAATAGGATGTGGGAGTGGGGAGAGATTATGAGCTGTACACGTGGCCAATAGCCCCTGTCCTAGGAAGATCCCCCTAGACCAGTGGTCGGCAAACTGCTGCTCGTGAGCCACATGCGGCTCTTTGGCCCCTTGAGTGTGGCCACGAAGTTTCAATCGCACTGTACGTGCATGCCCGCACGTGGTATTTTGTGGAAGAGCCACACTCAAGGGGCTGCAGTTTGCCGACCACTGCCCTAGACAAAGGGAGGTGGAGGCAACTAGAAAAGGCCCCAGCCATTTTTTTTAAATAACCCAGTGGGAGACAGCAAGACCTAGGCAACCTATTAGGAAATAGGTGACCAAATAACACTCAGCCAATGAGGAACCAGAGGAGGGCCTAAATAAATAGGCTATGTTCCCTGCCCCACATGTGTTCCTGTACAATGTGTGCCCGCTCTCCAGAGTGCAATTGAAAGTCTCATTTTCACCATGCTTCTGTTTCCTAGTCCATCATTTGAAACTTGGACAAGTGAGCCATTTCTCATATCAACCAAGTCAGGCAACTTGTGCCCAACATAGAAAGGTTCAAAAGCCTTAGAAACCACATGTCACCCCTCCTCCCCCAAGAAACAAACCATGTTCTATGACTCAATGGCAGTTGCCACACACATTCATTCACCCATGGCTCTACAGCTCCCTCCCCGATGTTGGCTGAAGGGAAAGCAAGAGACATTGGCATCAGTCATAGTCACCCAAACTGGAAACTACCCAAATGTCCATCAACAGTAAAATGGATAAATGAATTGAATAAAGATTAATCAATGATAATCATAATAAGTAAATAAACAGATGGATAAATAAATAAATGCCATTCAGTGGAATATTCTAAAGCAAGCATGTCAAACTCAAAGGCTACCACGGGCCAAATAAACAAGGTTTAAGTTTATGTAGGCCGTAAAAAAAAAACAAAAGCTTCACTTTTCATAGAAACGTAGGTTTATTTTGATAAAGACATGCTGAATACAAAGGGCTGAAATAAGTGAGTAATCATTAACATAAAACAATAGAACATTTTAATAAAAATTAATATTTTTTCTTGAACATTAAATTACCAGACCTGAATAACTGCACAAATTAATAAGCGTGATGCAAGTAAACCTATTTTTCTCATTCTCTGAAAGCGAAATATTTCCTGTTGCACCCTCCAAACAAGTCAGTCCAAGACTAATGACATGGCAATCGGCTGCTAAAATATTCGCTGCTAGTATTAGTGGAGAGAAATGGTGCGCCTGCGCATAAGAGAAATGAATGCAACACGATTATAGTAATCAGTCATTAGCAAATGTTGTAGTTCGTTATTAATAATTATGTATAACAGGATATTGTAAAAATTAAGTAATGAAATTTTTATTAAAACGTTTCTTACATACAGTTATATTGGCTGGGCCGAAAAAATATTCATTGTGGGCCCCATGCAGCCCTCAGGCTGAGAGTTTGACATGCATCTTCTAAAGTGATGAGATTAAACAATTGACAGCTATTCACAGCAACATCCTGTTGAGCAAAAGAAGCCAGACATAAAGCACATGGTATGTATATAGGTGTCCCGAAAAAATGTATACACACACTTTGAATAATTACAAAGGCAGTGTTTATTAAAATACATTTCATTTCCAAAATTGAGCTATCAGCTGTTAAAGTGTGTATACATTTTGGGGGAAACCCTTTTGGGTGTTCACCCTGTACATGAAAGATCAGGTCTACTGCTCTCTCTTTTTTTTGCAGAATTTTTTGCTTTTATTAACAAAATACAATGTGTACAGGTCTACTGCTCTTAAAAGCTGGTGTGAGCTAGCTCCAGCACCCCACAGCCTGAGAATACCTTGCACATCCCATGTGATTCTAGAACCACATCAGATTTTTCTTGAGGCTAAGTTGTACCAACAGTCACTTCAGTATACTTGCTTACAATCCAATAAAGAAACAAATTCTTTTCTAGTATTGAGAGCCACTTCCAAAATCAAGGTTAAGGTTACTTTAGACTCTCGAGTGAAATGTGCAGGAAAAGGTGCTAGCTGACTCCATCTACTGAACCTCCTCTGAGGCCTTGTATACATACCTTCAGCACGTCATTCAGTTCTGCTTTTATTCTATGATGTTCACATTTAATCTACTCAATGACAAAAATAGTAATTTTAAAGTTTCCCCCAAAAATTCAATCATAGAAAATGTTAAACATATACAGAAATAATTTAAGACCATCATGATCCAACTTCAATTATTATCAATTCATGACCAATCTTGCAGCTACACCTGATCCACTCTTCACTTCTTGTATTACTTTGAAACAAATCCCAAGTATCATATCATTTTGCCTACAAAGATTTCATTAAAAAGAAATAACGTTTTAATCTGAAAACTCATTTAAACTGAGGTGTAAGTAATTGACAGCCCTCTCTTACTTAGTGGAATTTTTAACTGGCCATAAGCTGAAGAATGGTGCAATGATATCAGCCTTAGGCATTGTTCCCCCAGGGGGGACTTGGGTAGGGGAGGCTTTGGGGAGGTAGAGGGGGCTGTTGATGGGACCTAAATCACAACATGTAAACAACTATTGTCCCTGATGCTAGCAAAGTCCTTGTTATTACCCTCAATCAGAGCCTTGCACAAAGGATATTTGAATTCTTCAAAGAATGCTCTATAAACTGACAAACAAAATAGAGCCAGAAGACATGGAAGCATGCATCAGACTGATCCTCAGAGGGAAGTGGGGGGGGGGGGGGGGGGGGAGAAGGGGAAAACCACCCCAAAGAGCTTATATGCATATAGGCATAACCAATGAACATAGACAATAGTGGGGTGAGGGCCTCAGGAGAGAATGGGAATGAGGGGGAAAGAAGAGGACATCTGTAACACTTTAAAGTTTAAAGTGAGTTTAAACAATAAAGATTTTAAAAAAATTTTAAAGAATGCTCCAATTTTTTTCCAGTCCCATACATTTCAAGTATAAGGATCTTGGTTCCAGTTCAGATAAATTCATTAGAGTTTTTAAAGTGGAGACTAAGACGGACAGACAGATGGATAACTGCAGGTCATCTGAGGAGCCAGAAAAAAAACCACTGGCCGCTCGGGGCTCTGTGGTACTTCAGGCCCCGTGGTTTGGGAGGTCTCCTGGCCAGGACATAGAGGAGGCAGCCCCTTAGAGGGGGGGCAGGCAGTGGGCACTTGCCCTCGTCCAGCCTTGCTGACACTTGGAGGTGCACAAGCTGCATCCCAGGTGTTCAACTTGTGTTGTCTGTCTCTTCTAGCACTTAGAAAGTGTGGGGATTGTTTGCTAACATTTCTCAATTGGGAGGTTTTGCATAAAAATCCCTAGGGGCCAACCCAGTAGCTTCTCTCCTCAGCCACAGACACTCATGCATGGCAGGCTGGGAACTCAGCTCCCACTTCCTCCTGAGGAAACTTCAACCAGTGATGTATCCTTGCTGGTGGAATAAATACGCCACCTTCCTTGCCCTCAGGTGGGTGACTCTGCAGCATGCTCTGTGCAGGCTCCCAGGGCCCCAGTAACTGCCCATTTACACTCTGCCTGGGCCTCCTTCCCATCCCTATCCCCCTCCTCATGCTTCCAGGAACTGCCTCCCAAGTCATCTAATAGCACTCTAGCCTTATCTGTTCCTGGAAGAATTCAACTCCAGAGAAGTTCCACCAACTCTCAGCCCAGTCCTCCCAGTTGTCAGCCTCCAGCCCCCCTGAGCAAGTTCCTCCAGATCCCTGCTGTGAACCAGTCATCGTGCTGGGAGGCTGGCCGCAGAGATCAAAGAGGCCTCTGCATTTGGGAAAATATTGGGTCAAATAGCATGTCATTTCAGAAAAGCTCCCAAGTACAGCATTTCCTGAGGCCTGCAATTACAGCCTCTTTCTATGCGGGCTTTCAATGCCCCTGCAAGCAGCTATTTACCCTCTGGCCTGGAGCACCACTAAAGGGCTCATTCTAAATATATCCGGACAAACTCACACCCCTCAGGCTGCCCAGATGCACATTTATGAGAGTCTCCCAGCATGTGGTTGAGTATCTCCTTGTAAAACCCAGTTGCAGTGCGGTTCAAATTGGAGTTTCATCTTTTTTTAAAATTATTTATTTTAATATATTTCTTTTTATTTCAGAGAGGAAGGGAGAGGGAGAGAGAGAAACATCAATGATGAGAGAGAATCATTGATCGGCTGGCTCCTGCACACCCCACTCTAGAGATTAAGCCTGCAATGCGGGCATGTGCCCTGACAGGGAATTGAACCTCCTGGTTCATAGGTTGACGCTCAACCACTGAGGCATGCCAACTGGGCTGGAGTTTCCTCTTGACTTTCCCCTCTTCCCCGACCTACCTGAGAATCCCTGAGCAATTTCTACTAGAAAGAAAGAAAAAACGGCAGGGTGTTGAGATTCATTGTTAGACTGGCTCCAAGGGCAAGAGCTTCACAGACTCTAACAACATGCCTGGCACTTAAAATACGCACCAATAAACATTTGTCAAATAAATTCTGAAGCCACATGGGTGGATTGCCCTTTCTAACTCCTAACTTCTCTCCTTCTCTCTCTCTCTCTCTCTCTCTCTCTCTCTCTCTCTCTCACACACACACACACACACACACACACACCTCTCTCTCTCCACAAACTACACACATGATGCCATTGCTTGTAATGGGGCAAAAACTGGACCGGACCTTGGTGCCCATGGGTATGGGAGGGTTAATTCCATTATGCTCTCTCCACCTAATGGAGTACTCAGTGGCCTTTCCAGAGGGAGGTGCTCTGGGCTGGAAGCATCTCCAAGACCTATTAAGTGAAAAAAGAGCATGCTGAAGAGTGCATCGTGTGCTTATAAATGCATCAAACATCCCTGGAAGTACAAACAAAAACTATCAGCAGGGGTTGCCTATGGGGAGAAGTAGAACATAGAGGGTCAAGGTGAGAAACTTCACTTTGTACAGCACACACACACACACACACACACACTTTTCATGCAATATTACTTAAAACAAAAAAGGGGCCCTGTTTTCTAGACTGAATCACTAACCATGGTGTACAGTCTCATGATGGACTTTAGATCCTGTATCAGCTCCCCTTCCAGTGCCTGGCTCAGAGCAAATAACCAATAGGTCTCTCTTGAATAAAGCCAGCGTGGCCCTCTCACCCCTCTAAATCAGATAGATCTTGCCAACGTGGCCTCCTCTAGGCAGAAACAACAAAATCAGAAGAAAGAGTTCTAATGAGAACACAGCAGATGCTACTTCACTTCAGGACCTATTTACAGAGTACCTAGGGCAGTGATGGCGAACCTTTTGAGCTCGGCGTGTCAGCCTTTTGAAAAACCCTAACTTAACTCTGGTGCCATGTCACATATAGAAATTTTTTGATATTTGCAACCATAGTAAAACAAAGATTTATATTTTTGATATTTATTTTATATATTTAGATGCCATTTAACAAAGAAAAATCAACCAAAAAAATGAGTTCGCGTGTCACCTCTGACACGCGTGTCATAGGTTCGCCATCACTGGCCTAGGGTGTGCCAGGCAGAATCATAGTCTCGGGGGACACAGGAATAAGCCAGATAAAAATCCCTGCTCTCATGGGGTTTGCATTCTAGCTGGGGAGAAGCGGGGTAAACAACGGGCAAATTAGATAACAGAGCATTGTGGTAAGTAGTGGTGAGACCTAAGGAGGGGAACAGCAGGAAGTGGGGGGGTGGCAATTTTAGGGTGTTCAGGAGTCTCGCTGAGAAGGTCAAGGCCTGAGAGGAGAAGGAGTGGGCTCTCAGATATCCGGGGGGAAAGCCAGAGAAACTGGCCTGTGAGGCTCCAGAGGAGAGAAACTCCTCATCTGTGTAGGGGTCTGTGTGCCCTGGAGCCCCTCAGAACTCCCCAGAGGCCTGGTTCCATCCTCCCCTGATTTAGACAAAATTGGACAAGTCAGCCCAGTGCTCAGAGCTGGATGGAGCCAAAAGCAAGAGTGGACGGGCACTGCGGTGCTCACCCCGGCAGTCCCAAGAGAGAAGCCTTGCTGGGCCCAACCTCTGCCTCAGGCTCAGAGTTGGAGAAAAACAGGCCCCAGGGACCAAAACAAAAATAAATGTTCTAAGAATACTTCATCCTAAATATCCCTCTACACAGACTTTCCCAGTGTGGGGTCTTCAGATCTTTCATCCTACAAAATGATCCACTGAGAGAAAAGGGGTGTAGGTGACTCTTGGATATTCACTAAAATAAGAAAGCCTGCCTCACTTTGTTCAACTGGGGAGCATCTGAGTTCATTGGACAGACAAGTGCCAGGACACTGCCCATCTGTGGGAATGCATTCACTGAAAGAAAGTCCTGTTATCGATGGAGTGTCCTCTGAGTCCCCACCTGTTGCTGGTAGAAGTGGGCTTCTTGGGTTGCCATGGGAATAAGAATTTTCTGAGACCCCCACAGGAGGATGAGGTATCGTGGAAAACGTTCCATTTTGTCTTCAGCAGAGCTAGGATTGAAGCCAGTGCCCAGTTTTCATCCCATGTTGAAGCACAGTGCAGTCCAGCATCTGGCTAGCTTAGCTTGTGCTCCCAGCTGCAGTCCATTGCGTATAGGACCTGCATGGCCCTGGTCATGTGGCTCTAGAAGCCATATGGCAGGCTAGCACAGGTCACGGAACAAGAGAGCATAAGGAAGCAGGAGCAAAGCAAGAAGAACAAGAGAGCGAGAATTCTTTGTTTGGGAATTTAACTCAGAGCTTATCCAATGAATCCTTAAGAGTTTTGCATGCTTGCAGTAGCTCCACCCCCTCTAGCCAATGATCATTTTCCAAAGTTAGGCTGACAGAGAAGCACCTTTTCCCTACATCACCCTGACTTCACTGCATGAGTCCATTTCCCCTTTTGTTGGACCCCTTCCCCCAGTGATCTGCAGGGAATGGACCAGTGGTTCCCTGTGGGGAATGTGAAACTGCAGCTTCCTAGTGAAGCTACCCAGATGACCACGCTTATAATGGCTGGCCTTCCCTTTGCTTTCTTCTTATTATTATTAGCTACCTAGTTAGAATTGTAACAGTCCCAACTCCCATTGCCCCTCAACTCTTTTCTTTTGTAGAAGGATAGGGAAAGGTGGAGGAGAACTTTCTAAAAATGCAGCCTGGAATCTCTTCTTGGAAGTGTGCCCAATAGAAATGAGTGCTTATGTTGCATATGAGCACCTAAGACAGTGATGGCGAACCTATGACACGCGTGTCAGAGGTGACACGCGAACTTATTTTTTGGTTGATTTTTCTTTGTTAAATGGCATTTAAATATATAAAATAAATATCAAAAATATAAGTCTTTGTTTTACTATGGTTGCAAATATCAAAAAATTTCTATATGTGACACGGCACCAGAGTTAAGTTAGGGTTTTTCAAAATGCTGACACGCCGAGCTCAAAAGGTTCGCCATCACTGACCTAAGGCATGTGCAAGAATATTCCCAGCAGTACTATTCACAATAGCCCCAAACTGGAACCAACCCAGATACCATCAGCAGGAGGGCATATAAATAATGTACATGTCTTCACACAACTCAACACAACAAAGTAAGAAAATAATAAACTACTGTGGTAGGTCACAGGTGTTAGTTCTCACCTACCAAGAACAGTGCTCTTCCCAGGGCACCATCCACAGCCGTGTGGATGAACTTCAGAGATGTAATTTGGATCAGAGAAAGCACATATTGCATGATTCCATACCTTGTGGGCCAAGGACAGGCAAAACTAACCTCTGCTAGAGGTAAGAATGGTGGCTAACTGGGAAGGGGGGGACGGGGGGGGGGGGCCTTTCTTGAAGGGACCACGAAGGACACTACTGGAAATGCCCATGTCTCTGGGGCCATACAGCCATGCACACATGTAAACATCTGGTGAGCTGCCACTTACAATTCCTGTACTTTACAGTCTAAAGTTATATGCCAATAAAGAAGTTGACAACAAAATGAAAAGTAAAACCATTAAAAAAAAAAAAAAGGCTTGCAGGCTCACCAAGAAGCAAAGAGAGAGGACCCAAATAAACCAAATCAGAAACGATAGAGGCGAAATAACAACAGACCCCACAGAAATACAAATGATTGTTAAAAAATACTATGGACAGCTCTACTCCAACAAACTAGACAACCTGGAGGAAATGGACAAATTCCTAGAAAAATACAACATTCCAGCACTCAATCAGGAAGAATCTAAAAATCTCAACAGGCCAATAACTATGGAAGAAATTGAAGCAGTCATCAAAAAGCTTCCAGCAAACAAAAGCCCAGGACCAGACAGCTTCACAGGGGAGTTTTACCAAACATTCAAGGAAGAACTAAAACCTACCCTCCTCAGACTACTACAAAAAATTCAAGAGGAAGGAACACTTCCAAGCTCATTCTATGAAGCCAGCATCACCCTAATACCAAAACCAGGTAAAGACAACACAATGAAAGAGAATTACAGGCCAATATCCCTCATGAACATAGATGCCAAAATCCTCAACAAAATCTTAGCAAATCAGATCCAACAGTACATCAGAAGGATCATACACCATGACCAAGTAGGATTTATCCCAGGAATGCAAGGATGGTACAACATCCGTAAATCAATAAACGTAATACATCACATAAACAAATTGAAAGAAAAAAACCACATGGTCATATCAATTGATGCAGAAAAAGCATTCGACAAAATCCAACACCCATTTTTGATAAAAACTCTCAGCAAGGTGGGAATAGAAGGATCATACCTCAACATAATAAAAGCCATATATGACAAACCCACAGCCAACATCATACTCAATGGACAAAAACTAACACCATTTCCCCTAAAAACAGGAACAAGACAGGGATGCCCACTCTCACCACTCCTGTTCAACATAGTACTGGAAGTATTAGCCATTGCAATTAGACAAGAAGAAGAAATAAAAGGCATCCAAATTGGAAAAGAGGAAGTAAAACTGTCCTTATTTGCAGACGACATGATATTATACATACAAAACCCTAGAGACTCCATCAAAAAACTACTAGACTTAATACATGAATTTGGCAATGTAGCAGGATACAAAATTAACCCCAAGAAATCTGAGGCATTTCTATACACCAATAGTGAACTTTCAGAAAGAGAGATTATAAAAACAATCCCATTTACCATCGCACCAAAAAAATTAAGATACCTAGGAATAAACTTAACTAAAGAGGTAAAAGACCTCTACTCAGAAAACTACAGGACGTTGAAAAAAGAGATAGAGGAAGACATAAACAGATGGAAGAACATACCGTGTTCATGGATTGGTAGAATCAACATCATTAAAATGTCCATACTACCCAAAGCAATCTATAAATTCAACGCACTTCCCATTAAAATACCAATGGCCTACTTCAAAGATCTAGAACGAACTCTCCAAAAATTCATCTGGAATAAAAAAAGACCCCGAATAGCTGCAGCGATCCTGAGAAAGAACAAAGTAGGTGGGATCTCAATGCCAGATATCAAGCTGTATTACAAAGCCACTGTTCTCAAAACTGCCTGGTACTGGCACAAGAACAGACATATAGATCAATGGAATAGAATAGAGAGCCCAGAAATCAGCCCCAACCAATACGCTCAATTAATATTTGACAAAGGAGGCAAGAACATACAATGGAGTCAAGACAGTCTCTTCAATAAATGGTGCTGGGAAAATTGGACAGATACATGCAAGAAAATGAAACTAGACCACCAACTTACACCATACACAAAAATAAACTCAAAATGGATAAAGGACTTAAATGTACGACAGGAAACCATAAAAATTCTAGAAGAATCCAAAGGCAACAAAATCTCAGACATATGCCAAAGCAATTTCTTCACTGATACAGCTCCTAGGGCAGTTGAAACTAAAGAGAAAATGAACAAATGGGACTACATCAAAATAAAAAGCTTCTGCACAGCAAAAGAAACCATCAACAAAACAACAAGAAAACCCACTGCGTGGGAAAACATATTTGCCAACGTCATATCTGATAAGGGCCTAATCTCCAAAATTTATAGGGAACTCATACAACTTAACAAAAAGAAGATAAACAATCCAATCAAAAAATGGGCAAAGGATCTAAATAGACACCTTTCAAAAGAGGACATTCAGAAAGCCAAGAGACATATGAAAACATGCTCAAAGTCACTAATCATCCGAGAGATGCAAATCAAAACAACAATGAGGTACCATCTCACACCTGTCAGAATGGCTATCATCAACAAATCAACAAACGACAAGTGCTGGAGAGGATGTGGAGAAAAAGGAACACTTGTGCACTGCTGGTGGGAATGCAGACTGGTGCAGCCACTATGGAAGACAGTATGGAGTTTCCTCAAAAAACTGGAAATGGAACTCCCATTTGACCCTGTGATCCCACTTCTAGGAATATATCCCAAGAAACCAGAAACACCAATCAGAAAGGATATATGCACCCATATGTTCATAGCAGCACAATTCACCATAGCTAAGATCTGGAAACAGCCTAAGTGCCCATCAGTAGATGAATGGATTAGAAAACTGTGGTACATCTACACGATGGAATACTATGCTGCTGTAAAAAAGAAGGAACTCTTACCATTTGCAACAGCATGGATGGAACTGGAGAGCATTATGCTAAGTGAAATAAGCCAGTCAATGAAGGAAAAATACCACATGATCTCACTCATTCATGGATAATAAAGACCATTACAAACTTTTGAACAATAATAGATACAGAGGCAGAGCTGCCTCAAACTGATTGTCAAACTGCAGTGGGAAGGCCAGAGAGGGTTGGGGGGCAGAAGGGAGGGGAGTAAGAGATCAACCGAAGGACTTGTATGCATGCATATAAGCCTTTGTAATACTTTTAGCAATAAAAAAAAATTTAAAAAAATAAAAATAAATAAATAAAAATAGGCTTGGAAAGAGGAAGAGGTGGACCAGAGCTGCCTGAGTTTCCTGCCCCATTAGGGATTCCCTAAAAGCCATCAAGAGGCGGAAGGGGGTGGGGGGTGGGGGCGGGCCCAGCCAGCATGGCTCAGTGGTTGAATGTTGACCTATGAACCAGGAGATCATAGTTCGATTCCTGGTCAGGGCATGTGACTGGGTTGTAGGCTCTGTTAGTCCCCAGTGTGGGGTGTGTAAGAGGCAGCCTATCAAAGATTCTCTCTCATCATTGATGTTTCTATCTTTCTCTCCCTCTCCCTTTTCCCCTAAAATCAATAAAAATATATTTAAACAAACAAACAAAAAAGGCAAAAGTCCTTTTTTTTTTTTTTTTTTTTTTTGGTTAAGCCTCACGGGAGAATATTTTTCCATTGATTTTTAGAGAGTGGAAGGAAGGAGGAGAGACAGAGAAACATTGATGTGAGAGAGACACATGTATTTGTTGCTCCTACATGAGCTGCAACCAGGGCCGGGGATTGAGCCTGCAACTGAGGTATGTGCCCTTGATCAGAATCAAACCCCCGACCTTTAATCCTTGGGCCGATGGTCTATCCACTGAACCAAACTGGCTAGGGCAACAGGGGTCCTTTTCTCTTCACCCCAAGCACCATCCCAGTTCAAGCCACTGTCACCTCCAGCCCCTACTGGGTCCTCCCATTGTTCCTCTTACTCCCAGCCCACACACAAACCCCGTTTACACAGCCATCAAAGAGAGCACCCGTGACCTACTTAGGGACCGAAATGGGTTCTGTGAGGAGAAGGAGATGAGGTAGAAGGGTAATGGGGTGTTTTTCAAAACCACAAAGCTGGTCCAGTCACTCTCATGGTTGACTCTCTTCAATGCCTTGCCTCTGTCCTCCTAAGTATGGTTTACAGGGCTTTTCTAGATCTGAACACAGCCTCACCTCTCACCACAGCCCCCTCCTCCTTCCCATCTCTCTGCCCTACAGAACCCACTTCAGGTCCCTAAGTAGGTCACGGGTGTTAGTTCTCACCTACCAAGAACAGTGCTCTTCCCAGCGTACCAACCATCCTCAGCAAGGGCCCCATCACTACTCCCAGCTCACCCTCCACTCTCAACCATCATGGGGGAGCCTTCCCTGACCTCTCCTAGGGTCATGGCCTTCACTCCTCATAGATTCATTGCATGTCCTGAAGTTCCTACTTAAGTATCTTTATTTGCAAATGAAGCTCCATGAGGGCAAGGACTTACCTTGAAGGGTTGCTATGAGGATTACATGATGTGGGGAATGCCTAGTGAGTACCAGGCATTCAGTAAATATTAGTTTCCCTTCTCTGGTTGTGGGGAAAGAAGGGCTGAGGGTGCAGGGATTGGCTCTGGGGATCCCAAAAGTGCCTTGGAGGTGGAATCAGGGCTGGGTGGGCTCTCACAATGGGCTGAAACTCTCATCTCTGGATTCTCCTCCACTTGGACTCTTCTCCCTGTCCCAGGGAGGGGATGAGAGACCTCGGATGAATCTGAGCAGAGCTTTGGGGGGAGTCCCTATTATTTTCCTTCACTGCTATGCTTGAAGTTCCCACAAGACCTTTTAAGTGGCAGCCACTGACCTTCAGCCTGTCCCCCTCTCCTCCACCAACATATCAAATGCTGATTCTGCTTCCTGCTTGGGGTTTATAAAAGAGGGGAAATTGCTGTCGTTATGAGGTTATTCCAATGGATTTGGTGAAAGATTCTTTGCTGGATGAGATTCAGAAACTGTCACTTTATGACATGCTGGGGTGAGAGGTGCTGGTCAGTGACCTCTAGGTCACTAGGTCACAGAACCCACCCACTCACCTGGCCTCCCTCCCCTCCTGTCCTCCCATGGCCAAACAAGACAGGAGGGAGGAAGTAAGGGAAAAGACAGCTGGGGAGGGACTTTAGGGGAAGAATTCTGTGAAACTCACTGCTCCACCCCTCTGTGCCTTCCCTTTTGTAACTGTTGTCTTCACTCCTCCCTCTTCAGTATCTCCTCTCCCTGCCTTGGTTTTTAGATTTTCTTCTAAAACACAGAGCTAGGCTGATCTTCTTTGAACCCCGACTGCAAGAAAAATGTGTTGAAGGAGGTAGAAAAGACTCTCAAGGTGATTGAGATTTCAAGTTGCTTGAGTTCCCCAAAGAAATAACATCCCCCAAACAGGAATCCCCTGCATGTTGGTCAAGACAACAGATGGGGCTGAGGTGAAGCTGAGCTGTGAGAGCTGATCCCTGTTGCAGCTGCCCCGGAAGACCGTCCGGTCCGTCTCCACACTCATGGTCTCAGCCCTGCCAACCAGCTGGCAAATGTGCAGCTGGAAGGTCCGCACCCTCCCCCTGGTCCCCAACACCCCTCCCACCCTCCCTGATCCCCCCTGACTCGTTCCCCAACCCTTCACTTGTTCGACATTTATACCCAGCCACTAGCACTTGGTCTGGCACAACAATACATGATGAGTGGATGGATGTTCAGACCTGCCTGCAGCAGGTGTGGAGGCTGTGTATTCTTTGGGCGTTACCAATTCCACGTGCCAGTGTTTCCTCAAAGTCTTTGTCTGAAGCCTCAGAAGGCTGCTCTGCCAGTAGGTACGCTGGGCTGGAAGGGCCAGGGAAGTTAACCCCACATCAGCTGATGAGAATTGATGCACCAACACCTCCTCCCTTCCTCCAGGGTGGTCTTGGTCTTCCTGAAGAGTGGGCACCATACTGCCTCCCACAGCAGTAACCTGCTCCATAACACACCTGCACTGGCTCCTTCCCTTCCCTATCCCATTCCCCCAGCCCTTCCCTATCCCATTCCCCCAGCCCTTCCCTATCCCATTCCCCCAGCCCTTCCCTATCCCATTCCCCCAGCCCTTCCCTATCCCATTCCCCCAGCCCTTACCAATGTCTTCTGGAGTCACCTCCCAATAAACAACTTACTCTTGAATCCCTGTTTCCAGCCCCAATAGCAGGACTTCTCTTGTACGGCATCCAATGCTGCACAAAGCTAGACTTCGGCCTCCAGACCCTGGGCCCTTAGCTGAACATCCACAGAGCACACACATGGGGTGGGTGTCAGAGAGGACAGAGGCCAGTGAGGATTCAGGAGGGCTGTGACTGCTACACTGAAAGCAGCAGCCAGGTTCCAGGGATAAAGGAAAATATGAGGCCACGGGGATGCAGTTGAGTGGTAAAAGCTGAAGTTAAGGCTGGACATGAAATGCCTTCTACAGAACTGGGCTGGATGCCTGGAGGGGCTGGGTTCTCGCCTGTGTTCTGGATTTCTAGGAGGGCTTGAAGCTCAAACTTATTAAATGCAGCAGAAGCCCATTTGTCATACCCTGTCCCCACCCAGGAAGGCCCAGGAGTTCTCTATCAAGCATAGAGCAACCCACTGGAGCCTGCATGGTGCCAGAACTCTGTTTTACTTGGCAGAGTTGTCTAAGGGATAAAGTGGCCCCTAAATGCATGTTTCCAGATGCTCCACAGGAGTGTCCATGCCTGTGACTGCCTGAGGGCTACAGTCTTGATTTGAACACAGAGCTAAAGGTCTCTTGGTGATCTTGAACTTGATCATCTGGGATTCCAAATTAAAGATGGCTCCCTGGGTGTGTAAGGTTGATAAAGATGAGATGTGGGTACCATGTGTGGGTCAGTAGGAGCCAGGAAGGGAAGCTGGGTGTCTGGAGAGCATCCACCCTAATGTGAGTTCAGCATGTGACACCAATGGGCCAACTGGATTCGGGGTAAACTAGGCCCAAGAAGGCCCCAGGGTTTGTGCTCACCCCTGCTCAGTGAGTCATAAGTCTGTCCATCCTTCAGCTGGGCTTCAGATATGTTTTTTTAAACAGTAATTTCAGGTTACATCTACTAGTAATTGGCAGGATATTTACACTGCTCCAGACACAAAAAGAAATGCCTGGGGGGAGGGAGGGTTCAGAAAAACTGCTGTGGAGAGCAATATAGGGGTGCCTAGAGTCTATGATATGAAACCTCTTTTGTGAGTTTTCTCCTTGGGCTGCTGTTAAATGAACATGAGTTTGCACTTAGTGCATGGCTGTATTAACTCCATCCATACTTGCTAGACACCCATGAAGATCATGCTTTGGAAATGCAGCTAGTCCATTAGACAGGTACTGTCAGCATAGAGCACACATTAATTCAAGACTTAGAAGGAAAAAGGATAAAATATCTCATTGACACCCAATATATTTATATATTGGATTAAATAAAATATATTATTAAAATTAATCTCACCTTGTTATGGATCAAATTGTGCTTCCCAAAAATATATGTTGGAATTCTAACCCCTAGTACCTCAGAATGTGAACTTATTTGGAAACAGGGTTGTCCCAGATGCAATTAAGATGAGGTCATACTGCAGCAGGGTGGGCCCCTAATCCAATATGATTGATGTCCTTCTCAGCAGAGGAGACAGACATACACAATGAAAAGACAGCCATGTGACACTGGAGGCAGAGATTGGAGCTATGTGTCTACAAGCCAAGGAATGCCAAGAATTGCTGGCAAACATCAGAAGCTGGAAGAGGTAAGGAAGAAACCTTCCCTAAGAAAGCATGGCTGCTCACACCTTGAGTTTGGACCTCCACTCTCCAGAACTGTGAGACAATAAATTTCTGTTGTTTTTCAAGCCATATGTGTGTGGTACTTTGTTACAGCAGCCCTAGGAAACTAACACAACTCTGTGTTTTTTTATTTATTTTAATATGTCTATTAGAGTCTTGTGAAGTTGGCATACTTTTATTTTCCTTTTCCAGATGAGAAAACTGAGGTTCAGAGAAGCCAAATGGTATGTGTAAAGTTGACAAAGCTGCTAAGCGACGGACACAGACTCCAGACATCTGTCTTCAGCCCTCGGTGCTCTGTCCATTACTGAGCATTGTTTATCCAACGCTATTTATTGAGCATCTACAATTTGTCAGATGCTGTTCTAGGCACTTGAGATAGATTAAGTAACAAAATAATCCCTGCCTTGTGGAGCTTACAGTATCTCATGGAAAGCAGACATTAAGCAATAAACATGAATAAGTAAATTATATAGTGTGTTAGAAAGAGTTCAATGCTGTGAGGAAATAAGAAGAACAGGGTAAGGTGCTGGGAGTGCAGGAGTGGAGGGCAGTCAGACTGTGGTATTAAATAGAGGATTAGGGGCGGCCTCATGAGAAGGTGAGGTTTCAGCAAAGATGTGAAGGAACTGAGGGCATGAACCCTGCTGACATCTGGGGGAAGAATTTCCCAGGCTTAGGGAATAACCAGTGCAAAATGGTAGCATGAAGACCTAAGATATAATCAAGGAGAAATGAAGCAGCCTTCCAGATGTGTTTCTTGTGTGGTTAGAATTGCTGCTTCCGTTACTCATTTTGGATGTTTCGTTCAAGCCTCTTCATGAGCCTGGACCACAAGACCCTTCCTGGAGAAGAGCCCCACCAGCTCACCTGGGGTGGTTTTGCTCCGGTACACACCTCAGCCACAGTGGCAAACTCTCTCCTATGCAGAGGCCCTGCGGACACACCAAGTCAGGCTTCCTGGGTGAGAACCAAGCCTGGTACATGAGGTCAGGTGTCCACCCAGCAAGGACAGTCTGGGGCAGCATGATCCCACTGACTCTGGGCAGCCAGGATAGACAAGTGGAAGACCCAACCACTGCTGAAAGGATTAAACAGGCTACCATGCTTGAGTCTGGAGCCAGTGTAGGGGTAGGAGCCAAGGAGAGAGGGGGGCCATTTTACTTAACTGAATGACCTGGAAATATAATGACAATTGTGTTACTGTCAGTAGTGGGGTTAAAATAGGTAAAAAATGTGTTTAAGGTGTTCCTGGCCCCAAATATATCCAGGATGGTGTCAGGAGTATTTTCGGAAGATATTCCAAGAAGTAAAGTCTGAAATCAAGTTAAATGTCCCTTCTCTCAGAACAGGGTGTGAATCTGATAGTCCTTGGGCTTTAGAGAAAATGATACTCCGGGATGCTAAATTGTCTAGTGTCACTATTAATTATTGACTCCAGTGAGAATACCACCACTTTTATGAGAGGCTGACGGGGTGTTTAACCACACTTCCCTGGCCAAGTCAAAAAACAGAAAGCCAGCAGTGAGTGCTGGACACTGGCCGGTGTTACCCCAATGTCCATGGCATCATCAGAGTGCTGGGGTGTCAGCCACATGAAAGAATTTTGATTTCTGGGGCTCCAGTGGTCCTGGCCAGAAGAGGGCAGGGCCAAGGGGCAGCTCCTTTTCTAGGTAGAGAAGGCAAAAACAGACTCTCCTCCCTCCCTACACCCCACACCCTCCATGCTTTTTGCTACTCACGTCTGTCTTCCCGTCTGCCCAGCCTTGCTCAACAGGATGGTGGTTCTGCAGGGGGCCTCTTCTTGGCTGGGGACAGAGGAAAGGGAATGGAAGCATGGGAGCCTTGGGGTCTAGAGCATCTTCAGCTTCTCCCTATTCCTGGCCAGGGTTCCCCACGTGTGTCTCTTTTCATTTAATCCCCATTTGGCAGATGGAGAAATAGAGAGCCAGAAAGGGGCCAGAAACTACTTAAGGTCGTGCCTAGATCAAGACAGACCTCTAAACTTCTGTTCCCTTACTGTCACACAATCCCTCACTCACTGAGGTCCATCTCCTTGGAATGTTGGAAAACAACTTTCAGGAAAACAAAGCCCGAAGAGATTTCAAAACTTGAGAGAGGGCATAGGGCAGACAGGTTCAGTCACAAGTGGCTAGACCAGGAGCCCTCACACTGTGTTCCAAGGGACCCCCTGGATTCCTTCCCCCACCACCCATGACCACATCAGAAGATCTCAGTTCTCATCGGTTATGTATTTTAAGTTCCCACATTGGAATTTCTTATCTGAAAAAGCTCAGGATAGATAAACAAACGGCAGTTCAGCTGCTGGCCGGACCACTACCCAGCATCACAGAGGAATGAAGCCGTGAGACATGTAGCAACATGGCTGGATCCCAAAGGCATTATGCTGAATGAAAGGAGCCAGACTCAAAAAGGCACATTTGATTCCTAGAAATGATAAACTGATGGGAACAAACAACAGATCAGTGCTTGTCAGGAGCCGGAGAAGGAAGCGTTGACAGTGAAGGGTCACAGGGGTTTGGGGTTCGTGAGAACATTCCATATGTGCTCATGGTGGTGGGCAAATCACTGCATGCAAGGTCAGAACTCGCAGACCTGTACACTAACAAGGGTGACTTCTATTGTAATAAGTTACACCTCAATAAACATGGCTTTAAAAAAAGCTTGGCAAGCACTGCCCAAGAAATCTTTCATTCCCAGGTCTTCATGAACAATTTAAAAATGAAGCAGAATGGTAACAGCACAATGGTAACAGCGGAAGGGTAAGAAAAGGGGATGACCATCCACTGAGGCCCTCTGCACCTTAGGCAATCAGCTAGTGGTTTTAGCTCATTTTTTAAAACTCAAATTTTCATCTATAGAGTCCTCACAGTAATGCTGTGGAGAAGCTGAAACTCAAGAGGCTACTTGTGTCAGACTGTATTTTTCAGAACAGCAAGTGATAATGGAAAAAATAAATAATAGCCCGGTCTGTAATGGCTCAGTGGAAGAGCGTCCATCTATGAACCAGAAGACCATGGTTCGATTCCTGGTCAGGGCACATGCCCTGGTTGTGGGCTCGATCCCCAGTAGGGGGTGTGCAGGAGGCAGCTGATCAATGATTCTCTATCATCATTGATGTTTCTATCTCTCCCTCCCTCTCCCTTTCCCTCTAAAATCAATTAAAACATAAATACATACATAAACAAACAAACAAATTAATTAATTAATAGCCGTGTTCCAAGCCATTTGGTTTGGGGTGATTTGCTGCACAGTAACAGATCATTGGAATACCAGTTGGCCAGCTAAACCACCCTGTGCTCCCTGCATCCCGAATCTGCCACCTTTCTGTTCTGCCTTGTTGCTAAGTAAGACAGTGTGGATCCAAGCCTCCAGACACAGCCACCAAAAGCAACTCTAAATGCACCACTTTCTAGAGCAGCGGGACCCGGCTCCTCTCTGACAGTCAGGTGCCAAAGTGCTATCTGGCACATAGTAGGAGCTCAACAAATATATGGCAAATAAAGGAATAGATTCTAGGCTCATTTTAGGAGTGGGCATAATAGTGAAACAAGTGCAGTTTGGGTCACATAGGGAGGAGATAGCAATAAGAGAATTTTAGACACTAAATGCCATGAAGAAAATGAACAGCGCTGTGTGATAGAGGGGGACTGGAGGTGGTATGGAAGTGTATTCCTGACAGAGGAAATAGCCAATTATTATTCAGCCCCTCCCTCTCTTCATGGATCTCTTCCTTCCTTTCCTCTTTTTCTTCAAAACCCAAGGCCTTCCCTGACTTGGACTTGGACTTGGACATTGGGGAGGAGTAAACCAGCCCCCTTAACCCATAAGTGCATGCCTGCCTGCCTTGGGCTCAGAACAGGGTTTGCTCTTGACGGTGGTGCCCAGACCTGGTCAGCAGACATGTTCCTACCTTCTCATAACAGAGCAGCTGCCTGGCTTCTTGCAGGTGGCCCCACAGATGCTGTCAGCACCCACGGGTTATTTTCCTGCAGACAGAAAGAAACAAGAACTTCCTTTCCCTCCTTGGCTGGAAGCGTGTGGGCTCAGCTCATTACAATGGGGCTGGCTCTAGGAGATCTGTGTCCCAGACCGGAGGCTGCCACAGGCTTCCTGTCTGACCCTGGACAGATGGTTATGTCTTATCTGTACCTCTTTTTCTGCCATCAGCTGCCACTTATCTCACTGCTGGGGACAGCTGGGTGGATGTGTGAGGCAGCCTCAAAAAGCAGACAACAATAGTTCCGAACACAGAGCTGGGTACATGGGCTGGGTACAGTTCCACACCACCGAGAAAAGGGGCAGAAACCCCACCTCCACGAATGTCAGATTCTGGGGCGCTAGGACATTCCTCATGGAAAATTCCAGAAAAAAGAATTTACAAAGCAATGCCATCTCCCAAAGGAGACCAGAGAAACTCTGGTGGGGAGGAGGCAGAGTGCAATGGGAATTGGAGTGGGAAATAGGGAAAGGTACAGCTGAATTTTGAAGGATGCTCTCTTCCCCTCTCCTCTAAACTCTCAAGCAGCGCTAGCTGTCTCCACCTCCTGGTCTGCATTCATTCCTCAGGCCTCGGGACTGCCTCCCCCACTACATCCAGCAAGGGTGTCAGTGGCCTCCTCACTGCTAGATTCAGAACTTACCTCACCACCCATTTAGTCCCCTTGGGATCTACCCTTTGACCTCTTTTACTTAAAACTCACTACTCTCCTGTCTTTGTTTGGATTCACCCAGAGCAGAACCCAAGACAAGGATGACGTGGTCCCAGGGCGCAGGAGTGAAATGCAGAGAAGAGAAACAAGGGCAGTATCGGGCTACTGCTGTGGGCACCTGGGACTTGGTCCCTCCTGGACCCTCAGAGGAACTTGTAGAATACACCTTGGAATTACCTCTGTGAAGGACCAAAGGCAGGAACATTTAGCTGAACTCTTGGCCCCACTGGTGGGGGGTCACTTCTCAGGTGTGAATTCCCTGAGGCAGAAAGAAAAGGATCCATGGTGTGTTTGACACTTTTGCATGCACAGGAAGCATCCGTGCTGCAGCGGTGGTCAGTGGTGGACCGGGGGATGACACAGGGGACACCAGTAAGTCTCCAAGACTTGGCTTCCATGACAGCTCATTCCTATGGTCCTCCTCCCACCTGTAACCACACCTCTCCATCTGTTTCTAGGTTTCTTTTCACTCTGCCCCACCCCCTTTCAGGCTCCTTACTAACACCCACCCAATTGCCTATCCCTTTTCCATCCAATGCCCTTAGCTTGTCTCCATCACTGTACTAAGTGCATTGCGTTAACACTTTCTGTTATGTTTCTTCCTCTCCCAAGAGACTTCTTAAATGTTGAAAAAGGGTCCCAAGAGACCCAGGAGGGAGAGAAGACAGAGAGTAGAGTTTGTTATGCCCATCAGAATCACACACTCACTGCAGCAGTCATGTCTGGGGCAAAGGATTTGGCCCCCCACACTGAAAATGCTACACAGCCATGGGAGCATCACCCAGGGCCCTGCTCTTGGGATGCCATCAAGGGTGCTATTTAAGACTCATGCCCACATCCAGGTGGGCAGCGGAAGTTGTCCACAGACCAGGAAACAACACAAGGGCCCACGCCTGCACTTTTCATACCAAACTACTCCTGGAAGGCAGTGGGCAGCCAGCTCAGAGAGTGGCTGGACCTGGACGCCAGGCCACGCTGGCCAGGGTGGCCTTTCAGTGACAGCACAAAGGGGAGGCCTCCGCCCCTCGTCTGGACGCACCTGTATCTTTTCTTTTGCTTTTACCCCAGCTCCCACCTGCCCCTGTCCATCCACCACCATAAGGTTCCTATTTCCTGAATTCTCCCACTGGCTTGTCTCCTCCTTTCCTTCTGACTTAGGGATGCCAAAGGCCCTCAGGCTCTTGGAATGTCCTCGGCCACACAGGGCCCTCAGGGACAAAGAGGAGTTTCCTTCATGGCCTGAAAGGAAATATTGAAGGGAAAGAGGGAGGTTTAAATCAGAGGGAGGCAGCCTTTACTGTACAGCAAGCATGTCAAACTCAAAGGCTAACACGGGCCAAATAAACAAGGTTTGAGTTTATGTGGGCCGCAAAAAAACAAAAGCTTCAATTTTCATAGAAACGTAGGTTTATTTTGATAGAGACATGCTGAATACAAAGGGCTGAAATAAATGAGTAATCGTTAACATAAAATAATAGAACATTTTAATAACAATATTTTTCTTGAACATTAACTTACCAGACACTGAATAACTGCACAAATTAATAAGCGTAATGCAAATCAACCTATTTTTCTCATTCTCTGAAAGCGAAATATTTCCTGTTGTGCACACCAAACAAGTCAATTCAAGACTAATGACGTGGCAATTGGCTGCTAAAATATTCGCTGCTAGTATTAGTGGAGTGTGTCGTGCCAGCACCGCCAAGGGTGAACCTGAGGAGGGGCGGTGAAGGATTGAAGAAAAGACAGACAAGAGAATCCCAGACCCCAGCTAGTCCTTGATTTGTGAGAATTGATGTTTTAGGGGCTTTTACATCCAGGAAAACATATCATATTTGTGATGTCTAAAAAATTAGAAGGCTGGCTTCCAGGGAGTACTGCCTGCCTGATCCTTGTTCGTGGTAGGGCGTGATGTGACCCCAGCAACAAGCCCTGGTTTCCCATTCTGGCCTGAAATCCTTTGCAAGAGCCATGGACCCCCATCTCATGGAGCTAAAGCCCATCTCGAGCCCAATCAACATTCTGAAGTATCATACTCTGGTATTTCTCACTCATGAGTATATTTCCTAAGATTCTAAACAGTTGTGACTATCAGATAACTGCCAGGGTCTTTATTAATTCCAATTAATAAGCTACTGTAATAACAAACTCTCAAAAATGATGCAGAAAGAATCTTTTAACACCCTGAACTCTATAAACTGCCATTTTATTTTTTTAAAAATCAGATTGCCCACTGTTAGAGTATGCCTGGTATTAGAGCTTTGAAATTGTTTGGGCCTCAGTGTGCTTGGCTGTTAAATGGAGTAATAGTAATCCCATGGTGTGTTGCAGTGGTCAAGAAGTAACAGATTGTGCTCTGGGCTGTGGTTTGATAAAAGTGACAGGTGGCTCAGTGGGTTGGAGCATCATCCTATACACAAAAAAGGTTGTGGGTTCGATTACCAGTCAACGCACATACCTAAGTTGTGGATTGGATCCCTGGTCGGGACAAGTACAGGAGGCAACCAATCAATGTTTCTCTCTTACACTGATTTTTTTTTTCTCTCTCTATCTCCCTTCCTGTCTCTCTAAAATCAATAAACACATCCTCAGATGAGAATTTTTTTTTTAAAGAAGAAGTAACAGATTGCAGCAGAAGCCCATATTCCCCGGGCCCACTCTGGAGGTCACTCAGCCTCGGTGGACAGTTCTGGGCCATGCCAAGGGCTTCCTCCCTTTAGAAACGGTGGCTCTCTGCCTGGGGGCATTCTCTTTGCCCCTTCCCCTTCTCCACCCCAGTGTATACAGGCCAGAAGAGCAGGGGAGAGACCACTCCCGGGAGCAGCCCCTAAGCGATAAGGAAGGGTGGGAAATGGTGGAAAGGACCCAAATGTTCTCACCCCTCTGTGTATAATTCTGAGGAATTATTTGGTGAGATAAACCTTTATACAGTCTCTCAGTAGGTCCCAAGGTCAAGGGTGCTTGACCTCTATTTCCTTCTCATCCTTTATTACTTTTCTTCTCTTCCTTGACTCACTTATTCCCTTTCTCCCAGTGAATCCTGGGGTTATCTCTCAAATAAACTACCAATACCCAAGCCCTTGTTCCAGGGGCAGCCCAACTGAGACACATTTATCCTTAGACTGGCATGAGAATATGCGTGCCCCTACCAGCAGCCACAGGGGATATCTGATAGCACACTGTAGGAGCTGTCACCATCAATGAGGAGCAGAAAGCTGGAATGGCCCAGAGAAGCAGCATGTTTTCCTGGCATGGTCCTGGTGGGGCTGAAAATCATGTCACCCACAACAGGGAAAACAGGATAACCCAGAGCCACCAGTTGCTGAACCCCTGGAGCTGCCTGAGCGGAGACTGGCATTCATTCTTCCTCTGCTGGAGGGACAGTCTGAAACAAGGAACAAGATTAGCTTCCTCTCCTGCTGCTTTCCAGTATCTCTCCAGCACCTCCAATTGGCTGACCCTAAGCGGAAGCCTACTGGCAAGAGAGCCTGGGAAATGTGACTTGCAGAGTCCCAACCCCTTTGACATAGAACAAAGAACAGGAATGAAGCAAGAGTGAGTGAGTGGTTTATGAAGCAGGATGGAAGTTGTAGAAAGAATGCATGGATGGATATAAGGAAGGCCTATCTAAGCCAGAACTGAACAAAGGAGAGAGAGAGAGAGAGAAAGAGGGAAAACAAGCCCCCCCCCCTTTTGCACTGCTTCAAGGGTAGTATGACGGGGGTGCTAATGCCTCACAGGTCACTGAACAAGATGTCTCATAAGGTCCCTTCAATGCCTGAAAGTCTCAGATTCCAGTTATGTATTGTCCACATTCACATTTCCATGTTGGTCTTCAATTGCATGGTGTTATGCATTTCACAGGCATGTTGATTATGTGATTCCCATTAGACATCCATCTCCCTGGGAACTGGGCTCACAGCAAACCTCTCATCCTATTGGTGCAGCGTTCATTAATGTTATCACTAGGCTGGCAGGCTTTTCTATGTGGGGGGTTATTTTAAAACTCCACTCTGCTCTTGAAACGTGCCCAGGGTCTTAAAAAAGAGATCCCTTCCAGAAAATGGACAGACACCAAAATAAATTATCCAGAAAAATAAAACCTCTTTGTCACAAAAGAAATTTAAGAGCTCATTAGCCTTAGGAGTAAATAGTATTTTCTAATGTATCAGGCCAGTAGGCAGAATCATGAATATTCATGAGCATACTTCCTACCCCTCCATCCACAAATAAAGTTCTTTGAAACCATCTATTGCCCATTTGGGGGAAAGGTATATTAACTATTGGTAGGCTGGTTGACCCAAAATGCTCTAAAAATGGGATTTCTAATATTTTTGTTGGAATTTGCATCGTGTTCAGACACAACTTAATTTTAGAGAAGGCAATGGAAGAAGTTGGCCAAATTACAATTTCAGATGAAAAATCTGGGATGAAGGAAAATTTCACATAGTTTTATAAATTCTACTGGCCCCAACCACACTTAATAATAACTTTGCACCTTGGCTTTGCACCTTAGCTTCCATGCTGTTCTTCTAGTCCGTCCCCTCACCCGCCCCCCCCCCGCCCCACACACACACACACGCACACCCCATGTGCTAACTACATGCAGAAAATCCCATGGGAACCAAGCCAATCTGGGCAGTGGGAGGGAAAAAGCCTCACAGACATCTGAGTAGGAACCTCCTAGGCCTCATGGGCCAAGGCTTGGGTTCTTTCCCTTCCTGCATCTTTTCTTTTTTTGTGGGGGGAGGGTGGGAGGAGTTCAGGGTTGTGTTAAGCCAGTGGTTTTCAAGCTTGACTATCCATTAGGATCACCTTGGGCCTTTTTAAGTATCATGACACCCACACTGCAGACTATCATCACAGCAGTCTCTGAGGATGCACTCAGGCATCAGTGTGAAACCACCTGAATGGTGTCAACATACAGCCAAGGCAGCTGTGGTAGCTGGTCTCTAAGATGCTGACATCAATTCCCACCCTTTCTAAATACATGCAATTCCCCCTTCCCATAGAGAGGGGGAGTCTGTTCTCCCACCCCCTGACCCTGGGCAGAAATAAGTATGCCATTTCCAGTCTAGCTTATAGAGAAGTGGCAGTTTCTGCTCTCTTCCTCGTGAAACATTTGCTCTTGGGGCGTTCCCAGTCAGAACCCAGCTGCCATGGGGTGAGAAGCCCAAGCCACATGGAGAGAGCACATGAAGGGGGTCAGGACAACAACCCGACTGGAACAGCTGAAAATCACGGGATCAAGGGAAACCATCCATAGGTAGACAGTCTCCTAAGGTACCTATTGTCCCCAGGGCATGAGGTTAGGGATCTGTAGCAATAGGGCTCCAGCTCCACCCACACTCTGAGTCCTGCCCCACTCCCACTCCAGCTACACCCTTGTGAGAAGCATGACAGTCTAGTAGGGCCAGAGGAACAGCAATGGGACCAAAGGGGAATCACTTCTATCTAGGGAGAAGCTAGCCATCCGGTGACTCCTTCTGGTTAAAGAGGTATTTGCTCTATTTTCAATTTACTACAAATACTATCATTTTTTTGTATAGCGTGTTATAATTCACTAGAGGCCCGGTGCACAAAAATTTGTGCCCTTCGGGGGGCAGGGGGAGGGGGGTCCCCCAGCCTGGCCTGTGCCCTCTCGCAGTCTGGGACCCCTCGGCAGATAACGACCTGCTGGCTTAGGCCTGCTCCCGGGTGGCAGAGGGCAGGCCCAATCCCTAGGTGCAGCCCCTGGTCAGGCTCAGAGCAGGGCCGATTGGGGAGTTGGGGCGCCGCCCCGTCATGCACAGAGCAGGGCGGATCGGGAGGTTGCAATGCCTCCCTCAGTCACGCTCGGGGTAGGGCCGATTGGGGGGTTGGGGCGCCACCACTGTCACACTCGGGGCAGGGCTGATGGAGAGGTTATGGCTCTACCCTGTCACACACAGAGCCGCAGGGCAGTCAGGAGATTGGGGAGCTCCCCCCTATCAGGCACAGAGGAGGGCTGATCAGGGGGTTGGGGTGCCTTCCCCTGTCACGAACAGAGTAGGGCGGATAGGGAGGTTGTGGCCCCACCCCCTGTCACTCACAGAGCCACAGGGCGATCAGGGGGTATGGGCGCTGCCCCCTGTCATGCTGATCCCGGTACTGGGAGCCTCGCTGCTCCGCTGATCCCGGTGCCGGGAGGCATATTACCCTTTTACTATATAGAAAAGAGGCCTGGTGCACGGGTGGGGGCTGGCTGGTTTGCCCTGAAGGGGGTCCTGGATCAGGGGGGGGGTCCCCACTGGGGTGCCTGGCCAGTCTGGGGGAGGGGCTGAGGGCTGTTTTCTGGCTGGCGAGTGACTAAAGCTTCCAACCACTCCTTGTTTTCTTCTCTTTTTTTTTTTTTATTCTGGGCCAGCTTTAGCTCTGAGGCCTCGCTGCTGAAAACATAGATACAATGTTGCAGTCCGAGCCCGGCTGAATGGAAGCCCTTTTCTGGGGTTTTGTTTAGCTTCTTATTTGCAACATAGTATATAGTTGCTTAGAGTTGCAACTGAGAGGCTGGCAAGTTAGGCGGGGAACGTTGGAGTCTGCAGCAAGCAAGCCTCCCTGCTTGCTTCAGTGCCTGGCTGCTGGCCGCCATCTTGGCTGACAGTTAATTTGCATATACTCACTGATTAGCCAATGAAAAGGGTAGCGGTCGTACGCCAATTACCATGTTTCTCTTTTATTAGTGTAGATAGAGTTCCTGGTCCCATAGGGTCCCTTTTGATAATGCTGGAAGGCAAATATGATCAACAGTCTAATTTGCAGAAGAGAGACCCAAAGACTCAGAGAGCTCGTGTGACTTTGCCCAGATGGCATAGCCAGTAAGTAGAGGAATGGAGAATTGAGTCCAGGTGCTTTGAGTTTACACCAGGGCTTTTTTTCTGCTATACAACAGTGCCTCTCTGTTTTGGAAAAAAATAAAATTGGAAGGTGTGGTAGAAAATGTTGTTTGCCACTCAATATCTATTCTCCCTTTCTGGCTTGATAGCAGAACCCGGATTTTACTCAGGGAAGGAATTTATCCAGCTAAACCCACATTTCCTAGTCTCTCTTACAGTGAAATGTGGACATGTGACTAAGTGAGATGTAAACCTTAGTGTTGGTGGGGCTTCCAGAAACCTGCTTCAAAGGCACCTGTCTCAATTGAGAAAAATGCCCCTTTTACTCTTCTTCCTTCTTCCAGCATGCAGTTCAGACAATGGCTGGAGCTCCAGCAGCCATGTGGAGGGTAAAAGCTACTTACTGCCGACAGTGGAGGAGAAAGATGTAACAAGAGTGGGTCTGCCTACCTCTAAACCTCTTATGAAGTAAAAAAAGAAACACTTGAGAATTTAACTCACTATTTTTTAGGTGTCTATTACAGCCAACTGCAATTTCAAATTCACAAAATGTACATAATTAATTGTTCTGAAGTTACAATTTGATGATACAGCTAGCACTTAGGACACCAAAAACCTACTTCCTATGCTTTAAAGTAAGGCCTCAATTTCAGCAGGCATGTGTACTCACAGAAGGGAATGGCAGTCTGCCATAGAGCAAATGTACAGTGGATATTTGTTGGATGGACAAAAACTTTTGTAGACATCAAGTGTACCCATTACTGGTTACCACACCTTTCTGTATGTTTTGTTGTTTTTTTAATCTTCACCTGAGGACATGGGTAGAGAGAGGAAGAGAGCAAAACATCGATGTGAGAGAGAAACATCCATCTTACCAGGGATATAACCTGCAACCCAGGTATGTGCCCTGACCAGGAATTGAACTGGCTGGGCCACACCTTTGTTTTCTGACATCCTTTTAAGAACTTGAGAAATACATCACAAGAGTGACCTTTGCTGGCCCAGGAAGAATAGGAGATCTAGCCAGGTTTTCCAGAGAAGAGCAGCCCCAGCCACCAGTCTCCAAAGGTCTTATCTTCTGTCAGCTCTAGTGGCCTTGAGTTTACCTCTGCACTTGACGTGATACCAGAGGAGATTTCAAAGATGCTGTGTGATTGCACTCCTGTGATTTTCCATGACAGGAGCCTGTATCAGATAGTTACTGCCCTTTGACTTGGGCTCCAGAATGAAGGCAAATGGAACAACATCCTGATCCCAACTAAAAGCCCAGCCAAGCTCACTCAAAATGACCAACTGCAGCCAACCTACAGTCTCATGAGTAGAAAATAAAGTTTGTTCATGTAAACCACTGAGATTGTGGGGTTGTTTGTTATGCAGCAGCATTGCAATCTAATACACCATCCATTTATATGTATAGCCATGCTAAAACCCTGAACGTCACCCTTTGCCACTGCCTCTCCTTAGCCCTAAATCTTCCTCAGGGCTCTGCATCCTCTCCAACCCCTCTGCATCCGCCACAGTTCAGGCATAATCCTTCTGGATTAGAGTTGGCTTTCCAGTGGCCTTCTGGCCTTTAAACTGGCCCCCTCAGGTCCATTTTCTGTAAATGAGGGTGAGTTTTCTGAAGTATAAATCAGATCACAACCATCCCTCACTTATGACACTTTTGTGGGTTTTAGTACGGGGCATGTCCAGGGGTGCCGGGAGCCGGTCCATCCTTGCTGTTTCAAGGGACCTGGCATATATGGCATACTGTTCTTAATACGTTTGCTCACCTTCTTGGCGCTATGTGTTTTAACCAAGGTCACCTCTCCGAGAAAGGTTGTTTCCCCAGGTAGGGATTTTTCCCTGAAGTTAGGGAGGGAATAAAACCCCTTAACTAAGTGCCAGGCGGGTAGTTAATCACTTTAACTAAGAACAATCACGCTTAAGCTACATAATCTTTACTCCCTGGAATGGAGATAAGAAACGCCCTAACCTTTGGAATAGAGATTGATAGGATTGGAATCAACTGGTATAAATACAGATGTAACAAGACAAC
>NW_005354874.1:5433861-5436781 GCF_000412655.1 Myotis brandtii
AACCTAGAAACAGAACCTAGCGAGAGAACCTGGGGAGAGAACATGGCAAAAGATCCTGGACAGAACCTGGCTACAGAACTTGGCTGGAGAACCTAGACAGAACATGGCTACAGAACCTGGCGACTGAACCTGGCAAGAGAACCTAGACAAAACTTGGTTGGAGACCCTGGAGGGAGAACCTCGCTATGCTGATCAACTGAACACTGACCCCGTGTCATTCCTTCTTCGCAGACTCCGTCCACACCTTTGGGGACCCCTGGACCCGCTGGGGTTGGACCCCAACACAGGGGCTTCTATATGCTCATGCCTTTCTTTTTTCCTCTGGGACCATAATCCACCCTGAACCTAACTCAGCTCCAGTTCCCACTGTATGAAGCTGGTGATGTCCCCAACTCCTCACAAGCAGGCTCAGTGTCTTACTGGGTACTGTCCTACCCAGCACCCTATCCTGACCCCAGATTACCCTTTAGAACAGTATTAAAATTGTCTGTGATTTGTCCAACTCTCCCATAAATGGTGAGCTCTCTGAGGGTAACATGGGGAAAAGGAGAGGGGGGAGTGGTGGGACAAGAAGGAAGACTCAGAGGGCAGAGCTAAGGCTAATGGGGCCAGGGAGGTGAGGAGCAATGGTAAAGGAGCTGGAAGTATAAAGATGGGGTCATGAGAAAACTGACGGAGAGAGAAGAGATGGGGGAGGGGAGAGGCCTGCTTCATGGTCACATTCCCTTCCATCTCCCTCCTCTTGGCTCCCCCATAGAACTGGCTCAGGCTATGTGTGCAGTTGGCTCAGGAGTTAGTGCCAGGAGCATAAACCTGAGGTTAGGTGAAGCGTGGGGCCCAGATGAAGTGAGCTGGGCTGCCCAGTGCATTGGACAAAGAGCCACCACATTCCTTTCCAGCTGCCCCAGAGGCAGGCCAAGAATTCTAGACACCCAAGGCCAGGGAGAGGCAGAGGAGGCCCCAGCTGGGGTGACACCAGGGAAGCCTGTGGTGGGAGAAGGAGGGAAGCCATGGTGCAGAGGCCTGAGCTGTGGCAGCAGGGGCTCTGGGCCAAGACCCGGCCACAGCTTGTGAATCTCAGCAGTGTGCCCAGGGAGGGCTCGACCTGCCAGGAATCTGCCTGCGGAGTCCACATCTGGAGCAGCTCAGGATAAAAGAGGTTTTGTCCCAGAGGAGGTCTGAGCAGAGCAGCAGGACCTGTCCTAGGGACTCAAACTGTGGGCTTCGAGAAGTACCTCTCCTAGGGCCCCCCTGGCCAGTGCTCCCAGAGCCACTGATCATCAGAACCTGAGGGCAGGGGTGAGGGTGGGAGGGCTTCAAAATATAGAGTCCCAAGCCCCACCCTAGAGACTCTGATTCCACAGGCTGGGGGAGGCCTGGCAAGCTATCTATTTTTTTTTAAGTTCACAGGTGATTCTGAGAGACAGCAAACTCAGGAACCCTACGTTATCTGAGGGGGTGGGGGGGGAGGTGTCACAAAACTTTTCTGTAAAACACCAGATTGTAAATATTTTAGGCTTCACAGCCAGCCTGAGTCTAACTACTCAATCCTGCCACATTATATAGCAAAAGCAGCCATAGACAATGCGTTCATGGAAGAGTGTGGCTGTGTTTCCGTAAAACTTGACAGTTGTTTTGGACTGTGGCTGACGGTGAGTAACTGAAACCGCAGAAAGCAAAATCTCAGATGAGATGGGCTACTGTATTTGTGGATCCTGAAATTTGAATTTCATAGAATTTTATGTCATAACATACTATTCTTCTTTTGATTTCCCCCCTAACCATTTAAAAAGTAAAAATCATCATTATCTCAAATGAAGTGGTGGGTGGGACTTGGCCTAAGGGCCATAGTTTGCAGATCCCTGCTCTAGATCAGTGCTACTACAAAGAAATAGGTGTAGATGTTGAGAGTAGGAATTTAGGAACTTTCAGAGCACTTAGACAAGACACATGTGTAGTGCACTAGCCTAGCCTGGGTGGGGTGATTGCAAACTGCGTATTGAGTAGCAGGTGAGGACATGCTGCATCCTTGTTTCGTGGGAGGATGGATTCTTTGACCCAAAGTTTTGAAAAGCAACAATATAAACTATTCTTTTAACTCCAGGAAGGATCTGAATCCAACCCTCATACTCTATAATCTCCCTAAAATCTGTAGTCATAACTACAACAAACAGAACAAATAGTGCATGGGGGAAAAAACTGAAAAAATACAACAAATGGTTAGTGAGGATTCTTTGAGTAGAGTGACAATGCATATTGTTTGTTTCATCTGTCTGTTTTCTAAGTTTTCTGTAAGGAAATTTTCTAAGAAGTGGCATTAGAGAATAATTTCTCCATCGGATAACTCTTCCCAGTGTCTCTCAACCCTTCAATCAGGACGTTTATCATTGTTTTGTTTTTTTAATATTTGATCCACTTTTAGAGAATCAGGGAAGAGAAAGAAGAAAATGAAAAACCTATGGTGTCCCTTTGGCTACAGAGACCTGGTACTTGTCATTCTTTGTTATTTTCAACACTAGAGGCCCAGTGCACAAAATTCACACACGGGGGGGGGGGGGGGGGGAGACACAGAGAGTGTCCCTCAGCCCAGCCTGCACCCTCTCCAATCTGGGACCCCTTGAGGGATGTCCGACTGCCCGTTTAGGCCCAATCCCACCGTGGAAAGGGGTTAGCTTTCAAAATTCACATAGTTCTGAGTGATTTTTCAGTGATTGTCTGTGGGATCTGGAGCTAATCATACAGGGGTCCCCATGGCTCAAAGGGATCCCTGAGATTCAAATACATAGTTCTAGACCAGGGGTGGGCAAACTTTTTGACTCGAGGGCCACAATGGGTTCTTAAACTGGACCGGAGGGCCGGAACAAAAGCATGAATGGAGTGTTTGTGTGAACTAATATAAATTCAAAGTAAACATCATTAC
>NW_005354874.1:5437140-5460603 GCF_000412655.1 Myotis brandtii
AGGGTACGGTCTTTTTTTTTTTTTAGTTTTATTCATTTCAAACAGGCCGGATCCGGCCCGCGGGCCGTAGTTTGCCCATGGCTGTTCTAGACACTAAGACTAATAATCATGTCATGGGACCTGACCATGTTTCATCCGAATAACAGTTGGGGTTTGGGGCACAGAAAGGAGTGAGAAGGGGGCACTTGCTTCTCCCTGAAGATCAGTTTAAACATCCACAGGAGCCCAGATCCTTTGCAGAGGCCCCACCCACCAGAGCCCGGGCCTCATCAGGAGAGTCACCTCAAGAGCCTCCATGAGCACCCAGAGCTCATGGGAAAACCAGATGGGCCAAGTGTGATCCCAAGTTGGAGGGGAATAGAGTCATAGGAAGGGAGGAGGGCCACATCCTGCCTTTCATCCCTGGGCAGGAGGGGTCAGCAGCCTGTGTTGCCCTGTCTCCTCTACACAAAGAGATGCCTTCTCCCCCTACCCAGTGGGCTGACACCCTCCTGGGCTCAGTCTGAGTCCCCACCTCCCATTCCAGCATCCCTAGGGCATACCAGGCTGGTGACTCACAGAAAGGCCACAGTGCCTGGCACATCCGAGCTCCAGGAGCAGACATCATCTGACAGAAAAGTGAGAACTTAACAATGTCCTCCTTGGCTGCATTTTGGTGTTTCTGGAAAAGCATTCACAACCAACCCATTCTCAACTCAGTGGACCAAGGTTTCCTCTTGTTGCAGAACCAAATTCGTATGTCGGATTCCTGGTGGACTTTTCCAGATGCCTACATCACTCCTTCCAGTGTGGCCTGCGGGAGGCAGCTGGGTCAACGGCACCAACAGCTTATTGGGCTGTTTTGGTTTTAACTTTTAATTTTGAACTAATTTTAGACTTAGAGAAAAGTTGCAAAAATAAGAATACAGGGAGTCTTCTTATATTTCTCAACCCACTGTCCCTCATGGTAACGTTTTACACAACCACAGCACAATTATCAAGAACAGAAAAGTACCACTGGTGAATCTAAGTTAATATTTTGGAACTAAACTGCAGACTTTAGTCAAATTTCACCAATTTTGCTGTTGCAGAATTTTATCCATGATCCCACATTGTATTCAGTGGTTATTCCATCTTAGTTTCCTCTGGCTTGTGATATTTCCTTCTTGTTTCTAATGACCTCAATACTTTTGAAGTGAATTGGTCAGTTATTTTATAGAATGTCCCTCAGTTTGGGTTTGTTCAATGTTTTCTCCTAACTGGAATAAGGAAATGCATTTTTGGCAAGAATTCCATTAGAATGATGCTGCATCCTCATCATATCAAAGGGTTCATGATGTCATGTCTTTTTACCAGTGATGCTTACCTGATCACCTGGCTAACTTAGTGCCTACCAGGCTTCTCCATTATAAACAGAATTATATAACACACTAGAGGCCTGGTGCATGAAATTCGTGCATGGGGGGAGGGGGAGTGTCCCTCAGCCCAGCCTGCACCCTCTCCAATCTGGGACCCAGTCAGACATCCCTCTAACAATCCAGGACTGCTGACTCCCAACCGCTCGCCTGCCTGCCTGCCTGATTGCCTCTAACCACTTCTGCCTGCCAGCCTGATCACCCCCTAACCACTTCCCTGCCAGCCTGATCGACACCTAACTGCTCCCGTGCTGGCCCATTACCCCTAACTGCCCTCCCCTGCTAGCCTGGTCGCCCCTAACTGCCCTCCTCTCCAGGCCTGGGTCCCCCCAGCTGTCCTCCCCTGCAGGCCTTATCACCCCCAACTGCCCTCCCTTGCAGGCCTGGTCCTTCCCAACTGCCCTCCCCTGCTGGCCATCTTGTAGCAGCCATCTTTGACCACATGGTGGTGGCCATCTTGGGTGTTGGAATGATGGTCAATTTGCATATTACCTCTTTATTATATAGGATACTCTTTGGTCCTGGCTTTTTTTTCCCCCTCAATATTAAGTTTTTGAGATTCATGGATATTATTGTAGTATTATTTGTTCCTTTTCATTGTCATAAAGTATTCCATTGTGTAAACATACCACCACCTCTCTCTGCCTCTAGCAGAGGTGGGAAACATCAGCTGTCTCCCTCTCTTATGCCTGTAGCAGTATTTGTGCTGCTGTTATTGAGTGCAGTTGTACAACATACAACCTGGAATAAAAATACTACCTGAATCACAATCGAAGGTCTCAGATTTCTTTACCCCAAGAGATTCTGTTGCATGCTGTCATTTGGGAACTCAGGGTGAAGTCAGCTGTAACACATCTCCTACTTCTGAGTAGCTGTTGTGCACACCACACACCCCAACCCCCTAATAGGCCAAGGTTGGAATTCCCAGGCCACATTCCCTGAGTGGGCTCCAAACCACCTATAGAAAAAAGAGTGGCAAACCCCACAGCATTCCTACACAATTGCAGTGGAATGAAGATCTGGTTCTGTTGTTCCACCCAAGTCTATTAGAAGCCAAGTGCTGTCTGCAAGAAATATCCCAGCTCCCCTGCAAGGAACAGGGCTTCCCCACTGGTGGCTTTTCCCCAGATGCCTGGCCTTTGTTGGTTTGAGTCCCACAGAGGCTTCTCTTCAAGGCTGAGAAACAGAAAGCAGGAGATTCTCTCGAGCTGCTCTTTGATTCTACCAAAGGTCAGGTCTCCCCACCATCCCATCCAGCCTCTGCCTCCCAGAGCACAAATTAGGGTCTCTACAGCTTAGCCATGATGGAACTGGTCTTCCATGTGCTCATTCAGGTGTAGGCCCCCCCCCCCCCAACTCTGAATTAAGAGGGCCCCCAGTCCCTCTGTCAGATGGAGCATTCACAGTGACCAGAAAATCAAGAAGTAACTTGTGAATGCCCCATTCTCTACTCTGTGAAGAAGTCCTGTCCGCGAACAAATGTACAAGCCAAGGCTCCGCCCCAAACCTCCCTGGAGGAGACAAACCCTGGCAACTCCACTCCACACATTCCTTCCCTCCCAGACACGGTTTACCTCATGCGCTCAGAATTTCCTATTAAAAGAGGAAAAATGATCTTGAATCAGTTTCAGGAAACATTGTCTCTGCCAGAAAGAAGCAACAGTCTGGAGGACAAGACTCAATTCCCAGAGTCTGGAAGAATTTAGGGAGTCCAAATTCATACTGCCTTCCCCCAAAAAGTGATGTTGAAAAGAATTTCTTTTTTATTCTTTCTTTAAATCATAACCAACTATCTTTTAAATTTTCTTTTGGCCCGACAAGCACCTATCAATACCCACCATACTAGCCTGTGCTCCAGCCCACGACATTCAGGCCCCTGGTCAGTCAGCAAAGAGGCAAACAGACCTCCTAAGTGTGGTGTTGAAGCTGTAGCTGGTGGCATGAGGTATGGTTCTTTTTTTTTTTTTTTTTTTTTTTTGCAGGGCCCACATTTCACATTTTATTGCACTTTTTCCACAATCACTGAGTCATGCTGGGCTGTGCCCAGGGCTCCGGAGGCAGGACCTGGAAGGTGAAGCTGCGCAGCAAGCCATTCCTGCAGAGGGGCTGCCCCAGGGACCCGAAAGGATGACCTAGCGGCCACGGTTGGGAGACCCGTCGAGGACTGAACCCCACACCCAGCGCCCTCTTACATGGCCCTCAGGTCTCCGCACCACCTCCCGGATGCTGCCCCCAAACAGGGGAGGTATGGTTCTTGTGTTGAAGAAGGCCAGGAATGAGCCCTCAGACAGGGCAGGCTCCTCTCCCTCTCTGTAGCACCTAGCCGGCCACTAGGCTCAGCCCCATCATTAACTTCTTGTTAAGGAGTCAGGTCGGGCCCTGAAGGCACTTCCTTTCCTTCCTAAAAGGTCTCATCACCTGCCTCACAAGCAACTGGATTCCCTAAATCCAGCCTCTTGGAGATTTGCCTAGCTCTCCAGCCACTTACATTAGTCCATGCTGAGAATGAGTTTGAGATGATCCAATGCTGTCTGCAGAGCTCCTAAATGCACTAAAGGTTTGCTTCTTTTCTTAGCATGTCTATCCCCCACTCAACTCTCCTGTGGGCAATACACTCTGAGGGATACCACATGGTGGTCCTGGTTTCAGCAGCCCTGGGCCTGCCCTATCTCGCACTTGCAGACTTGAGTCATGGGGCCAAATGGAGGCCCACATACCATTTGTCTAAATATCTAAATGTTATAAATCAAGCAAATGGGCTGTTCAATAAAATATGTCTCATGCTCCTAACTTGCCTATAGACTTTCATATGACGTGGGAAGCCACGTTTGAATTCAGAATCCTAGGGCTCCAGAGTTCCACTCCAGAATGTGGCAGCGCAGGGAGACCTGACCCAGACCAAGGCCTGGCCCCTTGCCTGACCCCATCAACTCCATCAGACACTGCAAAGGCTTTTTTCATGCACACAACAGTCATCCAGTCCAAAATCTAAGTTCCACCTACACTTCCAGAAAGAGCTGCCCTTGGCCACCCCTGCACCTGCATGTTCTAGTCATAAGTCACCTTTGGGGGATGCACTTAGGAAGAAGACCCACACAGGTCCTGGGAGAAGGCTCTCTGCCATTTGGGTAGGAAATCCAGGGGTCCAGGTATATGGAACTTGGTTAGAAAGGGTCTCACAGGCTCTGAGTAGGCATGTCCCATTGTTCCAGACTCCCCACCCTGTGGGGAGGTGCACAGCCAGAGAAGTGCCAGAGCTGAGCCCTCTAAGTACAGGGTCCAAGGCAGGGTCTCCCTCTTGCTGGGACCTAGGGCAGTACTGGTATGACTTTGGGACATTTCCTCAACCCCTCCATGCCCCAGTTGCCTCATCTGTAAAAATGAAATAATAATAAGGCTTCATTCATCATGGAGGTGATATGTTAACTGGGAGAAAGCAAGTAAAACTCCCAGCACTGTGTCTGAAACAGTAATTAAGTAAGTACTGCTGCATAACAAGTGACTCCAGAGCTTAGTGACCCCCAAATAGCACCATTCTATTACCTCTCATGATTTTGTGGGTTAGGAGTTCAGGCAGTGACAGGCTGGGTGATTCTTCTACTCCTTGTGGTGTCTATGGCAGTTTCTCAGTGTCCAGCTGCATTGGTGGTTTGAAGGAGTTTTATCCACATGTCTGGTGCTTTGGTGGAGACAGCTTGAAGGCTGGTCTCAGCTGGAACTGTGATTAGAGAACTCACATGTGGCCTCTTTAGCACAATGAGCTCAGAGATGTCAAACTTTTTGGGGGGCTCCATTGCAAGTATTCCAACACAGGAAGTGGAAGCTGCCAGACACTTAAGCCTGAGGCCAGACACTTAAGCCTGAGTCCAGAAACTAGTACAGCAGCATTTCCGCCATCTCCTACTGGTTAAGTGGCCATAGGGTGTTACCTGATTCAAAGAGAAGGTACGTAGACTCCATGACTCAATGGGAAAAGTAGTAAAAAAAATTGTGGCCATCTTTATTCTATCACAGATGGAAAAATTATAACATAATTTTCCAAACAAAGGAGGTAAGAATGGGAGGCCACAAGATGGTGGGGCCATTTTTGGTCTATAACATCTTGAAGTATAGCAAGGTTATTTTGGAAACCTTAATATTCAGTAATACCTGGCTAGCATGGCTCAGTGGTTGAGCCTCGACCTATGAACCAGGAGGTCATGGTTTGATTCCCGGTCAGGGCACATGCCCAGGTTGCGGGCTCCATGCCCCAGTAGGGCATGCAAGAGGCAACCAACCAATGATTCTCTCTCATCATTGATGTTTCTATCTCTCTCTCCCTCTGCCTTCCTTTCTGAAATCAATAAAAATATATTAAAAAAATATTCAATACTACTCTAATGCTCTCTCCCTCTACTGACCCCACTACCCCACCCACCCCACGTCTCATTCAGTAGATCCTGGCCTCCCATGAGTCAATCCACTCAACCAAATGGAAGTTCCTAGTGAGTGCAACATGTGTCAGGAGGTGTTCACCAGAAGATAAATGGGCTTGCAGAGAATCTCTCCCTTCCCTCATGCAGCTCACAGAGGGGGTGGGAGCCCTGATTTGTTGTGCTTGCTGATTTTCCTGGCATAAATACTCCCACCATGGTTGAGTTCAAACTACCAACATGATTTCACTTAATCTGGAGTTGGGAAGAGATGAACAAAATTGGCTCATGTGAGCTGGTGCGCACTGCCTCTGGCATCCACTGATGGTTTCCAAAAAATGAAAACAAGATGGGATATGGTCAATGCCAAGAACAAGCTGCAGGAGAGACCATGTCTGCTTGGGGGTGGATTGAGGGGGTGGTATCTCCTGAAGGAGATGACATTTAGGATGAGTTTTGAAGGATGGGTAGAGATGAGTGAAGGAAGACATTCCGGGTAGGAGGAACAGCTTGGAAAAAGGCCCAGGAGTGGGAAAGTCCAAGGTATACTGAAGAACAGTGAGAGGCAGAATGCGGGGAGAAGAATGGTTAAGAACTGATTGAAAGGCTAACCCAAAGACAGAGGGACTTGAAAGCAGAGCTGAGGAGTTAATTCATCGGGCAATGGGGAGCCATGGAAGGCTTTTGAGCAGGCAGCAGGGTGGAGGGTGAACCGGAAGCAGGGAGACACAGGACATGGGACTGCAGGAAGAAGAGAAGAGGGTGCAGCCCCAGCTGCACAGATAGGCTCTGAGATGAGGGACGGCAAAGGGCCATGGGAAACTGCTCCAAGCCTACAAGCTGGGGACTGAGATGATTTATTAGTTTGCTCTGAGTAGATATTCTCTCAGAAACTTTGGAATGTCAATGGTCAATTCTTGAAAATGCTGCCATCTTCCAAAGACTGAAGAGCTATTTAGTGGCAGCTTGCAGGGGAGAATTTGGGGACAGGGGACTTCTCCAAGGTCCTTTTTCTCCAGTAAGTAGTCTTCCTGCACAAGGCCCAGCATCCTTTGTGGATGCTCTGAGGTCTCAGATGCCTCTTGGACACTGATTTCCGCAGTGACAAGGGGAAGCAAGGACAGGGAAAGCCGAGAATGTGTTTTGAACTTGAGATACCTGGGCTGTGAGGTTAGTGGTTCATCCCTCAGCCCTGAAGTGCCCAGTCAATCCTGTATCATTTTAAGTGAGAGTGGGATATGAAGAGTCACCAAAGATGCTCATTACACAGTCATGTTCTATATCCCATCAAGTGCCTTCAGAAGCAATATCCTGATTGGCAGACACATCTTGTCTGAGAGTCAGTGTCTATAGCCCCTTTTTACAGGTGGAAAAGCTGAGGCCCAAAGAGATGAGGGACTTCAACAGGCATTATGTGGTATAGCAGCTGCTGGTTCCTGCCCAATACTTTGCCTTGGAATGTTCAGCCTACTGGGGGACACAAAACTTGCACTCATGAAATAATCAGAAGGAAATAAAATGAAGCTCTTTGTGTCTTCTCCAGCTCAGCAACCCTGATGACCCTGGGTCTGAAGAAGTCCTTAGGGAACTCTGTCAGGACAACTTGTTTCACCTGTAAGTGTTTGTTGCATAAAAGCAGCCCTTATAGTTGACCTAAATGTTCAGGGCCAGCCTGAACACAGTTAAATTCAAATGAAACATGGTCCTCTCCCAAAGCCTTAGTTGCTGTTGTTTTTTCCTCTAGAGTCTCTTAAAGATGAAAATGTAAGAGGAGAAGAAGGAATGGAGCTTAGGGAACATAGTCCAAACCCACAGCCTACTACAAACTCTCTAAAAATCCTTTTACACATCTCTCCCAAGTTCCACACTTCAGGGCAGGTGCCCACCCAAACTTTCTTCTCTCACACTCAAACTCTCCAGCCCCTGCTAGCTTTCTGTCTCATTCACTTCCCTCTTCCTTCGTCCCTCTCTCTTACATGCCATTCCAAGAGAGTTTCCTTCTGAGAGTAGCCCTAAGTGTTCTCTTTCAAAAATCAATTTGGCCTCTCTAGCTTCTAGCACCTTCTGGTTGCCTTTCTACCCCTTATTTCAATTAACACAGCAAAGGGCTGGGTTAGGAGAGCATGCAAAGTCCCAGGGAAAAGGCTGTGAATAAAAACATATTTGTCACTGCCACTTAGTCTACCAGGTGCAATGGGAAAGATTCTGAACTACACTAGGGGTACCCAGATACCATCTTAGCTCTGTCATTAAGTGTGTGACCTTGAGTAGGTTATTTAACTCTTGAACCTTGACATAAGAATTAAAACTGGGTTTAATGGCTCCTTCCAGATGCTGTGAACTTTGCACCTACTAGTTCTGAAGATGGAGAGTGATTGGCAAGACCATATTCTTGAATGAAGGCACAACCGGAATATCATCATGAGGAAATGGACAGACCCAAACATAAGAACATTTCCCAAAGCAATTGGTCTGTGGTCCTCAAAAATGACAACATCATAAAGGACTGTTAAAAAAGAAATAGCAGGTCAAAAATGAAGTCAATTGTTCTAAGCCCATGTCATAAACCAAGACTTAATTGCAGTTTCAACCTCTCCTGGGATGTGACCAGTCAATCTGAAATTTCCTTATCAACACTAATGAGATAATATGCCTGATAGATCTCCCATTCTTCCCTCAAAGGAAGGCAACCTTGCCTGAACCAAAACTTTTCTTTTTTTTTTTTTTTTTTTTTTTTGCTACTAACTTTCTTGTCCCACCCCCTTCCTGATTATAAAAATCTTCCGTTTTGCACAGCTCCTCAGATCTCCTCCCTATTTTCTAGATGGGATGCTGCCCAATTCATGAATCATTGGATAAAGCCAATTTGACCTTTAAATTTATTCAATCAAATTTGTGTTATTTAATAGGACAAAGATAGGAGACTGTGGAGATAAGCCATGTAAGAGGCAAGATATAGTTATCATTGTAAGCTTTTCTGACATATCTGAATTGTTGCCATGTATATATATCTCTATGTATGTATATTGATATATATGTATATATATATTACTTTGATAAGTATAAATATTTTTAAACCCTTGCTTTATTGAAATCTGCCCTTATCTCAATCCCCCCAAGGTCCCAGAAACAGTTCAACCCATGTATCCTTCTAGTAGGTTGGCCCACTCCCACCTACAAAGCAGAAATGACCCTGCTATAGTCACCTATCTCTGTGTCACAAAAAAAAACCTTAAATATTTATGACTCAGGACAACAGCAATGTATTATTTCTCACAAATCTGTGGGTTGACCAGATGGTTCTATCTCATGTGGTGTATATTTGGAACCCTAGAATGGCTAAAAAGTACAGAATGGTGTCACTAATGTAGATCAGCTGGACTGGCTGCAAGCTGGGAGCTCAGGGGAGCTCTCTGTGTGGCCTCTCCACTTATCTACTTGGGCTTCCTCACAAAATGGCAGTTAGGTTCCAAAAGGCAGCAACTCAAGAGGCATATGCTGCAAATCTCTGCAGCCTCAGTACTTATATAGCATCGCTTGTGCTGCATTCTATTCATTAAAAGAAGTCAAAGACCAACCCAGATTCAAGGGCAGGGAATTAAATCCTATCTCTACAGGAAAGGAAATGGTAAAGAACTGTGGTCATCCTAACAAGCAGGGACAAAAAAAGCTTTATTGCAAAGGCTAAAGACCCCATGTTGCCCAAACAGTGCTCATGCCTGCCACATCTTAACTAACTGTGGGTGACTTCCAACCTGCATTTGTGCTTCTGCATAGATTCCAGCCCTTTCAGGCCTATCCTTTTAGTTCTCTGTGTGCAGTGCAACCCATGGTTCCAGACTGACATAGTCTCCTGGGTTCTTGATTTTTATTGGTATCTTGATGTTCAGATTTTAAACTCCCAGAGGACACAAACTAAGTCTTCCAAAATGCTCCACACATTTTATTTTTTTAAGTATATTTTATTGATTTGTTACAGAGAGTAATGGAGAGGAATAGAGAGCTAGAAACATCGATGAGAGAGAAACTTCGATCAGCTGCCTCCTGCACACCCCCTACTGAGGATGTGCCCACAACCAAGGTACATGCCCTTGACCGGAATCGAACCTGGGACCCTTCAGGTGGCAGGCCAACGCTCTATGCACTGAGCCAAACCAGTTAGGGCTGCTCCACACATTTTAGTAAAAGTCACTTGGCTCCCCACCCCCCTCCACTGGAGGGTTGCAGTTAATAAATGCAATCTATGTTTAAATTATGCATCTATGAATATGTGAATTACATATCCATATTTGCAATTGGACAATATCCATATTTCCACTTTGCACAATTCCACGGAGGCATCCTTCATCTTACACACTGTGTAAATGGTGTCCCCTGGAGTTATGCAGTACACAGCTCATACAACTAAACATGGCCTTCCTGGACATGGATCAGTATCATTCATTCAACCTCTCTAGAACATACCCCTTTTAGGGCACTGGCTCTCAACCTAGCTGTACATTATCATCACCTAGGCCAGTGATGGCGAACCTATGATACACGTGTCAGAGGTGACACCCGAACTCATTTTTTTGGTTGATTTTTCTTTGTTAAATGGCATTTAAATATATAAAATAAATATCAAAAATATGTCTTTGTTTTACTATGCTTGCAAATATCAAAAAATTTCTATATGTGACATGGCACCAGAGTTAAGTTAGGGTTTTTCAAAATGCTGACACACCGAGCTCAAAAGGTTCGCCATCACTGAAGACAGTCCACAACTCCAATCAATTAAATTAGAATTGCTTTGGGGTGGGGCCCAGGCATCAGTATTTTTAAAACTCCTTAGGTGATTCCAACATGCAGTCATCAAGATTTAGAACCAGTATTCTCAGGGAATGTGTACAGAACCTTTGAAAAGATTTTATTTTTTTGTCATAAAAGTATAAAATAGTTGGCATTCGTTATAAAACATTTTGAAAGTGGCAGGAAAAAAACCTAAAAAAACAAAACAAACCCACCTTCATGCACTATTACTCTTTTGGAGTTTTTCAGTTAATGTATTTCCCCATGGAGTCATCCAAGGCATTAAAGTGTGTTAGCCTCCATCCTGCCTTTCTCTTCAAAAGAGGAGTGGGAGGGAGAAGGGGGTGTTGTCTGTGAACTTTATTTTTCCCATTAGTCTCAGGCTGAAAGTGGGAAAGCTCTTTGTCTACAGAGATTGTTCAGGTCCTCCTTTAAACACACACACACACACACACACACAAAACTTTATTGTTTGGAGTATTACAAATGTCCCCCTTCCCTCTCCCCATTATCCCCCTTCCCTCTCCCCATTATCCCCCTTCCTCACCCCAGGCCTTCACCACCCTATTGTCTGTGTCCAAAGGTAATAAATATATGCATATAAGTTCTTTGGTTCATCTCTTCTGCCCCCTTCCCTTCCCTCTGAGATTCGTCAGTCTATCCCATGTTTCCATGCCTCTGGTTCTATTTTATCCATCAATTTATTTTGTTCACTCAATTCCTTGTTCATTTATTTTGTTTTTAGATTCAATAGTTAGGTGATATGTATTTATTACCATATTATTGTTCATATTTTCTTCTTCTTCTTCTTCTTCTTCTTCTTCTTCTTCTTCTTCTTCTTCTTCCTCCTCCTCCTCCTTCTCCTTCTCCTCCTTCTCCTCCTTCTCCTCCTTCTCCTTCTCCTTCTCCTTCTCCTTCTTCTTCCTCTTTTTAAAGGATACCCTTCAACATTACATGTAATACTGGTTTGGTGGTGCTGAACTCTTCTAACTTTTTCTTATCTGTGAAGCTCTTTATCTGACCTTCAAATCTAAATGATAGCTTTGCTGGGTAGAGTAATCTTGGTTGTAGGTCCTTTCTATTGATCATTGAATATTTCTTGCCACTCCCTCTGGCCTGCAAAGTTTCTGTTGAGAAATCAGCTGAAAGTCATATGGGCACTTCCTTGTAGTGCTTTTCTCTTGTTGTTTTTAAGATTCTCTCTTTGTCTTTAACCCTTGGCATTTTAATAATTATGTGTCTTGGTGTGAGCCTCTTTGGGTTCCTCTTGTTTAAAACTCTCTGTGCTTCCTGGCCTTGTAAGTCTATTTCTTTTACCAGGTAGGGGGAGTTTTCTGTCATTATTTTTTCAAATAGGTTTTCAATTTCTTTCTCCGTTTCTTCTCCTTCTGGCACTCCCATGATGTGAATGATGGTACTCTTGAAGTTGTCCCAGAGGCTCCTTACACTATCTTCATATTTGTGTATTCTTTTTTCTTTTTGCTCTTCTGATTGGGTGTTTTTTTCTTCTTCCAAATTTATGATTTAACTCTTGGTGTCCTCTACTCTACTGTTTATTCCCTGTAAATAATTCTTCATTTCAGTTAGTGAATCCCTCATTCCTGACTTGTCCTTTTTTATGTCACTGATGTTCTCACTAAGTTCCTTGAAGTTATCATTAAGTCCCCTGAGCATCCTTATAACCATTTTTTTTGAACTCTATTTGGTAGTCTGCTTGCTTCTATTTTATTTAGTTATTTTTCTGGAGATTTATTCTGTTCTTTTATTTATAACATGTTTCTTTGTCTCCACATTTTGGCTGCTTCCCTGTATTTGTTTCAGAGCTGCTATGTCTCCTGGAATTGGTAGAGTGGCCTTGTGTGGTAGGTGTCCTGTAGGGCCCAGTGGCTAAGCCTCCCCACTCACCTGAGTTGGGCAGTCTAATTGCACCCCTGTGTGGGCTGTGTGCACTGTCCTGTTGTAGTTGAGCCTTGATTGCTATTGGCCTCACTAGGAGGGATTGAACCCCAGCCCAATTGGCTGTGAGGACCAGCTTCAGCTACAGTGGAAAAGCTGCTGTGCAGGAGATGCCCCTATGGAGCAGGATTTGCTTTAGTGGGGTTTTGGTGCCCTTGAGTGTGTTGCTTGTGCATGTGATAGTGTTGTAATCTGGTGTGGTCTGAAGCTGACCACTGAGTGCACTAGCTCTGGGGCCTCCTGAGAGATGCAAAGTTAGCTACTACCTGTACCCTGCCTGGGGCCATCTAGTATAAGCTACAGAGTGATCTGCAGATGGCTGCTACTTCTCACTGGGAGGGATGGAACCTCAGCCCAATTGGCTGTGAGGACCAGCTTCAGCTACAGTGGAAGAGCTGCTGTGCAGGAGATGCCCCTATGGAGCAGGATTTGCTTTAGTAGGGCTTTGGTGCCCTTGAGTGTGTTGCTTTGTGCATGTGATAGGGTTGTAATCTGGTGTAGTCTGAAGCTGACCACTGAGTGCACTAGCTCTGGGGCTTCCTGAGAGGTGCAAAGTTAGCTACTGCCTGTACCCTGCCTGGGGCCATCTGGTATAAGCTACAGAGTGATCTGCAGATGGCTGCTACTTGTGTTGGGCTTGGAGTGCTCAGAAGAGGCCAGCCTGTTAATTTTGGCAGGCTGCTGCTATTGCCAGGCCTGGAGCCACTTATTGAGAGGTATGCAGCAAGCACAGACCAGCTGCTGCTTGTTTGAGAGATTTTAGGAAAGTCTGAAGCCTGAGCCAGGACAGACCATTCATATGGAAAAGCCACCACAAACAACTTGGGTGAGGCTGTAAATTGGGATGGGTGAGGTCTCAGGGAATCACCAAGGTGGAGTGAACAGTGGTGATCCAGGAGACTCAGATATGGCATGTGCCTATTGGCTCTGTACAGGGAGGTCTCAGCAAAGGAACAATGACCTCTGCCAGCACTTTTGTCTAGGAGAAAGCTACTCATCCCCCCTCCCTCCCCCCCCCCCCCCCCCCCCCCCCCCACCCCCCCCCCCCCCCTCCATATGTACCTGGATCCTTTCAAGCTGCTGCCCCAGTGCTGAAGCTCAGAGGGAGTGAGTCTGGGTAAATCTGTGCACTTGCCCTTTATGAGGAACTGCCTGGGAATCTTAGCAGCCCTCCATCTCCCTCAGCCTCAATCCCCACTGGTTTTTACAGTCCAAAGTTATGAGGATTTGTGTTCTCAGCTGAAATCCTGGGCTAAGGGGTTTGGTGTGGGGCTGGGACCCCTTGCTCTTCATGGGGAACCTCCACAGGCAAGATATTCCTCCCAATTAAAAAACACCACATGTGGGTGTCAGACCAGCCTGTACTTGCCTCCACCCCTCCTAACAGTCTCAATGTAGCTTTTTCTTTAATTCTCTAGTTGTAGGGCTTCCATTTAGCCCAACTTCAGGTGGTTCTGAATGATGGTTGTTCTGTAGTTTAGTTGTAATTTTGATGTGGTTGTGGGAAGAGGTGAGCACCAAATTTACCTACACCGCCATTTTGACTCTCCTCCTGGTCAGCTCCTCCTTTAACTTTACCTAGCTTAGGGGACACTGTAGAACTCAGGGGTCAAAGGTCACACCCAATGCATTGGAGGAAGACTTATTACCCTGCATGACTACTAAACCTTTACAATCCATTTAATAATCCTCCAGAACAGTCAGCCATTCTCAAGCCCCAGGCCCTCTGGCAGCCTCAGGCCCTCAGGTCTGCCTCCCTATTTGTTTGGGTCCCTGGTTGGTTCTCCTAGGAACTTGCTTACTCCTCTTGGGAACTCTGAGCCACAAGCCTGGTGGAATGGAGCCAGTTACCTGCTTGCACACATCTGGCTGGTCCTATTGATGAGATATACATCTGTCCATTGTTGAGATATACATCTTCTTTATCTTGACCCTGAGTTGCTGCTGGATCAACACAGAGAACCTTCTCCAGCCATGGGGGGCAGGAGGCCCCCTCCACTTCCACCCTCAACCCGAGCTCTGGAGCCTCCTGACTTAGTAATGAAGGATTCTCAGGTACATACAGTCTCAACCCTGTCTTCTAATTCACTGATTCAATCCTCAGCTTCCACTAATCTGCTGTATATTCCTTCCAATGTGTTCTTTATTTGTGTTAATGTCATTCTTTATTTCTGACTGTTCTTTTTTCATAGTTACTATATCATTTTTCATGCTGTTGAGCATCTTTACCATCATTATTCTGAACTCTGTTTCAGATAAATTTCTTATCTCTGCTTCATTTATCTCTTCTTCTGGAGAATTCTCTTGTTCTTTCATTTGGGGGTTGTTTCTTTGTCTTCTCATTTTGACTGTCTGTTTGGGTTTGTGACTGTGTATTAGGTAAATCCTCTATGCCTCTCAATCTCAACAGTGTCAAACGCTGTTTCTGACTAATTAGGTCAGGCAAATACTCAAAGCTTCCAGAAACCACCTCTGCCTACAGACTGATAGGATTCTGACTTGAATGGCCACAGGCAATCATCCTCAGGTGTGGCGAGCGTGTTTTTTTTCCAACAGGGTGGGGCAGTTGCTTCTGCCTGGAGGCTAATTATGATTTTTAGTCTCTTAAGTGGCCTCAGGGCAAGGTATTTTCCAATAGGGTGGGTCAACTGTCTTCCCCCCAGGCAAGGCAAATGTCTGTGTGGGAAAGATGTCCTCCGCTGAGTGAGGGAATGACTCAGCACAGAAACATGGGGATGTCTGCCTTCTGAGTTCTAACCCTCGAGTCCCCAATCCTGGCTTCTGCTCATACAGCTCCAGTCCACTCTGCCTTCCCTCTGCTAGAACACATGGTGGATGGCTACACAGGGAATTTTGTGCTTTGGCCCTTTAAGAGGGTGCCTGAATTTCCAGCTGTTGCTCCCTGGCAGACAGCAACCCTGCTACTTTTCATAGCCAGATGTTATGTGGGTACCCTTCTAAGTTCTGGTGCTCTCTGCTGGAGGGCCCAGCTTAGGGATTAGACCCAGAGTTCTCAGTGGCAACCTCCCACAGCTGAGATATCTCTCCAGAACTTCAGTTGCTATCTGTGGGTGCCCAGCCAGCCCTTTCACAACTCCACCCCTCCTACCAGTCTCTATGTGGCCTCCACTTTTGGTCCTCAGGTATCAGGGCTCTCTCCTGCAAGTCTTCAGTTGGTTATTCTGGAAGTTTTCCTGTATTTTAGTTGTAATTCCAGTTTGTTCCTGGGAGTGTGTCTGTGCAGCATTCACTTACTCTGCCGCCATTTTTAATCCAATCTCAGGTACATACAGTCCCCACAAATATTTACTGAAAGCCTATCACTTACCAGGCAGTTCCTTAAAACCAGTTTCTTCCTCCTGGAGCAAGAAGAGGGAACAGGTTGTCCTGAGAGGGCCTGACAAGAAGATGTAACTTTGTAATTCTTCCTACCATTCTAAATTCTTGCTGGACTAATAATCAGATTAACATGAGACAGATTAAGAGGAGAGAATTTACTATATATGTACATGCAGGCATTCCATAAGAATATGGGGCCCAAGGACAGATGAGGAAGTTAGGATTTATATGCCATCTTAAACTAAGGAGAAGGGGGTGTGGTTTTTGGACTTCAAAAAGCAGTAAGGTAATTCAGTTGGAGAGAGAAAGGCAAATGTTTGGTAAGCAAATGTTTGCTGGGTCATCTTTAACAATGAGACACAGAGAGGACTTTAAACAAAAATGCCTTGCCTTGACAGGTTCCTCCCTGTCAATCAACTAGTTCATATTAAACCATAGTTATCTGTTATGATAGCTTCCTTTCTGGAGAAGGTTCTATCTAAATTCTTTTAGGCAGTTAGGGGGAAGGTCAACAGTTTTTGCTGAGTCTTTTGTTTCTTAAAAATAAACAGCTGAAAATAATCAATATCCCAAAAGGCATATTTGGGGGTGACAAACTCTGCCTCTCTCATAACCCTGCCTGAGATTCGGGAATGGTTTCCTGAAGGGAGGGGCTAGGTGCTACATGCAGGAAGACAAGAAGCTAGGTAGGTGAAAGGGGAACAGCATGTGGGAGGGTCTGGCAGAATGGAGGCTAGCAGGGAGGCCATTGTGATGGGTCTCCTCCAGGGGACGAGTGGAGTGATTTGGTAAGCTGAGAGCGGGTCAGCCAGAACACCAGATTCTGTGGCCTTCTAAGGTTTCTAAGCAAGCGAGGAACACAATCAGACAGACATGCAACCACCCACTAAACTACCCAGTTAGAGGTAGAGGGGCCATTATGAGACATTCCCCTTGTGTTACATCTGAAAGAGAGATAATAGTTTGCCTCCCAGGAAGGAAATTGGGTTGCTGTGGACAGGAGGGAAACTCACTATAGTACTATAGTGATTATATATATATATATTTCATGTGAGTATGACAGCTATTCAAAAATTAAAATAAATCCTGCCCCCCCACCCCCAAATATACACTTAAATCTGAATCTCTTCTTGAGGAGCAATCAGTCAAATCTAAATTGAGAGACATTTTACTCAGCAAATGGCCTGAACTCTATCAGTGTTGAAAAAATAGACAGGCTGGGTGAAGGTTCCAGGTGAGAGGAGATTGAGGAGACCCAGCAGCAGAAGGTGATGGGCCATGGTTGGGTTCTGGATGGAAGGGGGAAAGGACATAACTGGGATAATTAGCAAAATTTGAATATGGGTCGGCCACATGAAGAGACTAGATTTGTATCTGCATTAAATTCATTGGGAGTGAAAATAATTTTATTCTTATGAAGGAGAAGATTCATGATCTTAGAAGATATATGCAGAAATATATGGGTAAAATGTCAGGATGTCTGTAACTTATTCTCAAATATTTCAGAAAAAAAACAAGAAGGATAAAAAGGGAAGGAAAGAAGGAAGGAGGGAGGGGGAGGAAATATTATTGATATTTTGGATCAATGTATATGTTTCTATATTGAGAAAGAGATAAAGTAAATGCTGTAAAATGTTAACTGTTGGTGAACTTAATAGCTATTCTTCCACTTTTTCTATGGTTTAAAACTTTTCAAATGAAGAGTCAGGGAAAATTAAGCTTAACCTACAATAAAAAAATACCTTTTAAAAATTGTTTGTGAAAGGAAAAGAGAATGAGTATTGGCAAATTCCAGAATGAGAGTTGTAATATTCATATTTTAAGCAAAAATGAATCCCTCCCAGTTAGTGTGGGGCCCCTGATCTGCCACCATTCCTCTGAATGACACAAACAGAATGCTCCTGCTTCCAGGTGCCCTTCAAACACCTTTACTTTTGATGCCACAAAATGGGTGAAACACCTTGCTGTGAAGGGCCTGGGGAAGCTACATATTCAGAAAAAGCTCAGGTCTTTTCAAGCATGTAAACATTTCCAACTATGTAATGTCCTGACCTTTTCACATGCCAAGCCAAAGCCAGGTTTCTTTGAATAAACTCAGATTTAGAAAAAGAAAACAATTATCCAGGTGGCCTTTAAAGAGTGACTGTTATGATGGGAATTCTCAGCACTGTGCCAGCAGGAGGGGGTAGGGTGACAGCTGGTGACCTGGGTCAAACGGACACCAGAGATGCCCCTCCCCTCACTGGTCAGTTTCACCAGTGAATCCAGAGCTTGGACTGGACACTATGTTGCCTGTACTATAAAAACTCATTACCGTCACAGCCATGAGTGGGCCCTGATGGTACGGGTCTCTAGAGAAGACAGTTCTCGTTGGCTGGGCCGGGCCTGCAGTGGGGAACCTGAGATGCAACATGGTGTGGAGAACTGGGGATGCTAATGGCAATGCTCTTGAGCTTGACCTCACTCTCTCAGGGCCCCTGGCCTTCCTCTCCCTTTGTGCAGCCGGAGCATCTCTGGGGCCTGCAGGTTGCAGCTTTCTGATGAAGCATCCTAGGTAGTAAAGAGTTGAGGCTCTGGAGTCAGCAGGGTTCAAATCCTGCAGTTGCTACCCACAGTGGCTTAATCTCTCCAGGCCTCATTTTCTTCAACCCTAAAACAGAGTAGGTGGGTATCCATGGCAAAGTGTGTTCTGATGATGACATGAGATGAAGCCTTTTCGGCCCCCAGGATAGATGAACACAAAGTGGGTGCCCACAGAGCTCAGGTCAGAATGGGGCAACTTGGAGGTTTGGAGAGACAGAGAGAAGCACAGTGACAGGGCCCTTCCAGCAGCTGTGGAGGGAGGGAAGCTTGGGGGACTGTGGGAAGGAGCACTGGGTGACACTGTGGGGCAGTGATGGGCATCACGAAGCCACGTGACATGCAGAGAGGCCTCATGAACCTCGGTTCCTGCTGCTTCCCTGAGTGGAATTTGCAGGCTTGGATCCTGAACTGAACTATTTGGGAAACGGAGCTGAGATTAAGGCAGCGTCAGCAGCCCACTTCCCCTTAGCCTCCCTGCTAAATAGATGCCAATAGAGTTTTTGTAACTTATATCCGAGGAAGGAAAATGAATTATTCAAAAGATCCCAATTCCCTGAGATGACCGAGGTCCCTGCCAGGCTGGACTGAGTTAAGGAGTTCCAGGGAACAGACACCTCCTCCACCACGCCCACCAAACAGACCTTCCACCAGACTGTGGTCAAGTTGGGCTCAGAAATCTGCACTCAGAAAACTCGCCCATTGCTCTGCGCCCAGGTTTTCTCTTCTGTGTCTCAGTTGTGGTCCTTTTGGACATTTTCAGTTCTTTTTGGCACAGAAAGGAATTTTTCCGGGACTTAGTCAAAGATGTTGGTCATCTGGGTTGAGAGGGGAATGTGATTTCGAGGAGAAGCACTAAGGGGCTGTCGTGTCTGGGGTGCTGGGGAGGAGGTCAGACCCCAGGAAGTAGGGCTGGGCTCCTCCCAACCTGGGCCATCCTTCACAGGCCCTGCGTCTGGTTTGCCTGCTGACCAGCTCTCTAGTCTTCACTCCTCTCCTAACCATCTCACTACCTCTCAAGTCTCCTTTCCCGCCAATCACATACACATTAAGTGCTCAAATGCCCCTGCAGAACTGAGTGGACAGGCGTTAGGTTCATCTGCTGTGGGCCCTGCTGTCTCCCCTCCATTTCCCTCACCTCGTCTCCACTTTTCTCCAGCTATACCAGAAAGAAAAAGCATTGGGAAAATAAACTTTGAGATCCACCCCAGCTAACGTTGTTGAGGGAGACTCTGAGAAGACCCAGAAAATTCTACAGAGGCGATGCCCTGCCCGGACTCTGGGTGTTGCTTGCCCCTTGGGGTCTTCAGAGCCTGGGCTCAGTCTTTGTTCGGAGCCCTCATCACAGACCTCTGCGCAGAATCTGCTTTCTCCACGCTGTCTTTTCCACCCGCTGCCTGTTGGTTTCCTGCCAAACCATTTCCCTCCTGGCTCCAAACTTTTGTCGGGAAAGACATGAAATCAGCACTTGGAGAGCTGGAAGGGGAAAAACAGCTGCTTTTAACAAAATGAGATTGGGGGAGGGGTAGAAGAGCAGCTGGATCTCAGTGGAAAAGCAAGGCTGGTGGGGCACGCAGTTCATAGCAGGAGGGGCAAACTCATGCCCAGGGGCCCAGCAGGTACCACGAAGGAGGCTTCCTCATGGTGTCTTGGACTGTATTCTTCTGACACAGATACATCTTGTATCCACACTAACCCTCCTTGGACTGTGTAGTTTCCTCCACTTTAGGGACATGGGTACAAAAAACATTTCTCTTTCCTCTTAGCTCTCCCACAAGAACAATAATAGCACATGCATTTGGGGCACAAGAGAGAATGATGGGGACTGTGGCATTAGGGCCACCAGATGAAATTGCTTAGATTGGACAGACTCTGTGGCATCCACCAGCTGTGGCCCTGTGGAGATGCGGGCCTGTGCTAACAAATCTGACCTAGAGATCTGGAATTCTGTGTAAAAACCATCTGAGATTTAGATGTTGGCAATTAATTCAGATGCTTTAAGGTGCTGGCGAGTCAGTACCATGAGAGCTAAGCAAAATGCATCTGTGGCTGGAGCTGGACCTGCAGGTCAGAATTTGAGGCATCTGGTTTATGGGTGAGAGACCATGCAGGGGCCCCCGCTGAATGGGCCCCGGCTGAATGGGCCATGGCAGCGTGGGGTGGTCAATGTCAGTGCTGCACCCCGTCCTCAGATCACTGTTTACCATCTTGTGTCCCTGACCTCTCCTGGCTCTGAAGTGCTTTTGCTTCCCCGAGGGTGCACCTGGTGCTCTTCTTTGGAGAGCGTCCCTCCAGCTATGGAGCCTCCTTGCCTACAGGCAAAGGTGCCTAAAATTTTATATTCTTCTCCCATGCCTGCCATGCTTGGTAAAGGACTAGTGGAAGCAGGACTATGGAAGTCCAGCCCTCTTGAGTCGGGTCAACATAACTCTGTATCCCTCACACTCAGAGCTCCCCAGAGCGTCAGGCCGAAGCCAGCCTCTATGGGACTTGGCCTGATATTGCCCCTGGCTTGGCCTCCTCCCTACCTTGGCCTGTTTCCTTCCTTCTCTTTGAAGTTGCTCCTGGGAGAACTTCCTTGATAAATTGCAGGCACATGAACCCTTGTCCCAGGATCTGTCTTATAGGGCCTCCCCTTAGATACAGCCAAGGCCTCCTGCAGTAGAGAAAGAATTCCTTTGCAGGGGTTAGTGCAATAGTTAGAGAGCCTCAGGAAATGCAGCTATAAAGGACATTGCTAGTCTAAGAATCAACTGAAGATGCTTGGGCCTCTCCTATAGCCTCTCTGCTCTCCCTTCCTTTAGACTTGGGATTGCTCTAAAATATCTTTCCTTCCCCTTCCCCCTCCCTCCCACCACATGGCAACCATGCAGGTTGTGTGTCTGACTCCGTCCCAAGCCCAGGGTGGGACTTGACTGTTTAGGAAGGCATAGAAGAGTTTTAGTAGGCCTTACCCACTGGCATAGTGATTGATACAAAAACCCAGACTGAGTCATTTAGCAAAAGGAATCCCCATGGAATGCCACAGGGAGTGGTGCAGAGGTCATCCAGTTATCCTGAAGTTGTGAATTCTGGAACGGAGATACAATCTAGAGAGTGTGTAGGCTTGGAATATGAGGGAAGCCAGCTCAGAGAATAAAGATAGTCTACAAAGGAGGGCAGCTGAGAGAATTGAAGGGAAAGGAAGCTGACCCAAACCTGGTTTCTATTGCTTGCAACCAAAGCATCCTGGCACTTCCTGGAAAGTGAAGGAAGCCAATAGAGGGGGGTTTATGGAGCCAGTTACTGCTGTGGGCAACTGGGCAACCAAGGATAGAGATGGCCAACATGTCTCAGAGTTATCCCCACCAAGGGGAAGAAGCTGGAGTATTTACCCATCTGCTCACATCAGCCATTCACTGCTCTGGTTCCTAGGGTCTCAAACTAGAATCATCTGAGGCGTTGTTTTTTAAATCATAATGCCTGGGCCACACCTCCAGAAATCCTGAGTCAGTGAGCCTGGGCACAGGGTCTGGTACAGCCCCTACGCAGTGGTTCTCAACCTTCCTAATGCCTCGACCCTTTAATACAGTTCCTCATATTGTGGTGACCCCCAACCATAAAATTATTTTCGTTGCTACTTCATAACTGTAATTTTGCTACTGTTATGAATTGTAATGTAAATATCTGATATGCAGGATGTATTTTCATTGTTCGTGACCCACAGGTTGAGAACCACTGCTGGGGATTCATTCACACAGTACCATTTGGGAAGCCCTGTTCTAGCTGATTTCTCAGATCCCTTTAGTTTAGGGCCTCCCTGAACAAGTTCAGCTGAGGATGGAAACCCTGAGAAAGTCGCCAGTGCAGCTGGAGATAAATCACTCACTGACTGGGGCTGCAGTTGGGGGCGCCTGAGAAATGAGTGTTTTGGCCTCAACTCTACTGTTTGTGCTCCTGTGACCATAAAGGAGCCTTACCCGCAGACTTTCCTTTTAGAAAGAAAAAAAGAATGTCAAGCATTTTTCTGAGGTTTAATTTCCTTCCAGTGTCCTGAAGAAACCTTCCTAAAAACTCATGCTGCACCAACCCCAGTCTCTGCTAATAACATCAAAGACTTTGAAACTGAGACCCAGTGTGACTTTGCTAAGTAAATAAAACCCAGGGGAGGAGGGATATTAAAAAGAGCAGGAATCTAGAAGCCAAACCTCCACCAAGAAGGAGAAAGAGGGAAGCTGGGGGTGGGGGTGCAGAATTCTGAGAGTTTAAAATTCAGGAAAATACACTAGGGTTGCCAGATTTAACAAATTAAAACCCAGGATCCCTAGTTCAATTTGAATTTCAGATGAACTATGAATTTTTTTTTTAGTGTATAAACGTGTCCCATGCAATATTTAGGGCATACTTATGTTAAATATTGCATGGGGCATACTTATAAAAAATAGTATTCGTTGCCAATCTGAAATTTAAATTGAACGGGGCATCCTGGATTTTATGTAGCAACCCTAAAACATCGGACAAATAGATTGATCTTAACTAGTTAGGACACCTTTATCTAGGTGTTTCTGATCTTACCTGAGCGTCCTTGGCCTCCTATTTGTCGGTGGGGTGAAAATACCAGTGAAAGTAGATGAAAAGGGGAGGAGAGAGTGAAGGAAGGGGTCCACGCTAGCATACCCCACCTGTTTTCCCCCTTCCCCCAACCTTTACCCCCAGAAGCGTTCCATCCCCAGTGCAAGCGAGAAAGTGCCTTTCTCTCGGGAAGGTCTTCAGAAATCAGGGGAGCTCCTGAGCTCAACCATTCAGCGATGGGAAAGGGGGCTGAGAGCTGAATACCTCCCAACACCCCTCCCCACACCTCTTCCCTATCTCCCCACTTCCCTATGCCCTACATCAGGGGTGGGCAACCCCTGGCACGCGAAACCCTCTCTTATAATCTTCCATTTACAATTTTTTCTTAATATCGACTTTTTTATTTTTCAGATAAATTCAGTGTAGGTGCATCTTAGATAAAT
>NW_005354874.1:5460716-5461005 GCF_000412655.1 Myotis brandtii
TAACATGTTCTCAAAAATTAGGGTTGGCACGCAGAAGAATTTTGAGTCAGAGATTTTGCTGGTTTTGGCACGCACTCACAAAAAGGTTGCCCACCCCCGCCCTACATCTTTCTCCCAGCACTGCCTTTATCCATCTTCCTCCCTCCCCACCTCCTGTCCCTCCAAATAAGGAAGCCAGAGGCAGTGGAGTGCTCAGACCAGGAAGCCTGTGGGGCTGCTCCCCTCCCCCAGGCTGAATCCAGCTGCCAGCGAGGCCGCGGGGCGGGGCGGAGCGGGAGGCAGCTGGAAG
>NW_005354874.1:5461179-5463106 GCF_000412655.1 Myotis brandtii
CCACGTCAAGAGGAGGCCTTCGGAGCTGCCCAGAGCTGGGTCCACTCCTGCGCGCCGGCCGCGCTGGGAGGGGAAGATGACGTGGCAGCCCGAAGAAGCGCCACATCCCGGGGTTCAGGCTTTCGGCTCCCAGGAACTGACCCAAAGAAAATAATCCAGACCAAGAAAGAGAGATGTGTCCGGAAATATTCACAGCAGCACGAGGGAAATGATTTGATCAATCTTGGTACATCAGCACAATAGAATGGTTTTTGGTTTTTTTACTGTTTCTTCTGGCGTTCAGTAAGTGCCCACTTGCTGACAGGCACCCTGCCAGCTACTAGGTACACAAAGGTGGGTATAAGCCAGTTTCCTTGACCCGAGGAAGGGGAGGTGGGGGTGGGGATCACAAGCAAAACTGATGGCAGTTAAAGCACAGACTGCAGAGCCACCTCGGAGGGAAGGGGTGAGGACTGAGCGCGGTAATGACCTGAGGCCCTTGGCAGTGTCTGGCATGTAGTGAGGCTCCCAACAGTTCCCAATTACCATCATTGCCATTACTGTTACTGTAGCGATGTGATAGGGGCCATCATAGAAGGATGTACAGATATAACGCAAGCACAGAGGAGGATGTGCAAAGTGCCACGACAGAGGAATGTACCGGCTCTGAGAGCGCAGAGAATGATGTGTTCACTTCTGCCTGGGGATGTCACCAAAGGCCCCAAAGGTCATAGCTTAGCCGGGTCTTGAAGGGTATGTACAAGTTTCCCGGATAAGAAATGAAATGAAAAGGCATTTCAGGTAGAAGCAAGTATGTTGCCAAGGGAGAAGGGAGAAGGGAGGGGCAGGGTGAATTCCAAGAACAACTTCTAAGTGTCTAGTGGAGAAGCAGCACAGTAGCCTCCAGCGTTGTCACTTCTGTGCATCTGTCCTCAGTCACTCGTGTACCACACTGGCCCTCCTGCTGTGACCATCTAGACCAGTGGTCCCCAACCTTTTTTGGCCATGCCCCACCTAAGCATCTCTAAATCCTGATGTCCACCCTGTGACATATCATTCTTATTATTCTAAAAGTGAATGCCTGGTGGAAACCTATAAGGCAATTACTTGGTCTAAACAAGCTTCCAAAGAACATAGCATCCATGAAAGAGAAAAATAAAAGAACGAAAAGACAATTGAAGTACTGAGGAAGAAATCACTAAAAAATTGTTTAAAAGTAATAATAATATGAAGTGATGAAAAAATAGCAAATAAAGTTTCAAAACATATAATAGAGAACTGAAATACATAAATATGTCACAATGTATATTTATATACTATACACATGGCCCAGTGCACAAATTTATGCACATTGAAAGGAAATTAATTAGAAGATATATTTTAGTATTACCATTTGCCCTTTCTCTATAATAGAAGTGTCAACCAAATTCACAATCGACAATGACATATCAAAACACATGCTTGCGATTAGCACCAGCAAGAGCTTTATATGTATCGTGCATGCGTGAGTCAATGTTTATTTTTAAATTGCCAGTGTGCATCATATGTACTTGCTGGTCGGTTGGACAGACAGATGGTCAGACTACAGACGGTTGGTCACTTAGCCTTTTATATATATAGACTAGTGGCCCAGTGCACGGATTCGTGCACATTGAAAGGAAGTTAATTAGAAGAAATATTTTAATATTGCTATTCGCTCTTTCTCCATAATAGAAGTGTCAGAGATGAAAGAAAATTAGTAAAATGTATATGAAAATAATATATAAATTGATTAATAAATAAACAATAACAACATGACATAACAACAAAGACATGATATAAAAACAACATTGATAAAAACAATGACTAATAAATTAATTAAACTCATTCTAATATCTCCCTGTATACCACATTAGGAGTAAAAACACTTTCAGAGTGCTTGACTAATTTCCCTTGTGATGAAGTATTT
>NW_005354874.1:5463320-5501100 GCF_000412655.1 Myotis brandtii
TCATAATCTTTTGATAATAAATCTGGTACCATTACAAAGACCCCATTTACTATTAAGATTTCTCAGTAGCATGATGATTGCACCCACTTTCAATTTTAACTTATGACACGGCATTCCCCATTCCTGAAAGAGTAATACTATTAAGAAATTCGATGGGAAAATTTCCCTTTTCGTCATCATCCGTTGAATTGATGGAATCATCACTCAAATAGGTGTAAAAAATCTCCATCCAGTATATCCAAAATTTCTTCATTTAATTTATGAACGTGCTCATTTTTTGGACAAAGAATCACATGTTTAGATATATTTTTAATATTATCTACAGATATACTATTTCCAAAGGTAGCTTCAATAATAGATCCATTACAAATCATTTCACTGGGGATTTCAATAATATCCATTCCTAAATGAAAACTGCTATCAAGTTTGCCATCTCCAAGTTTTACTAACCATTCGATATAAGCAGAATCCTCTGATCTCATCACTGTTTTAAGAGACAACTGTCTGAAACATCCCCAAACACTACAGTACTTTAAACTTGTTTGTACTATGGCCAATTGCATAGCATTCGGCACAACACTGAGACTTTGTCGAAAATCCCCTCTGAGAAGAACTTTCCCATAAATGTGCGAATCAACGTTTATTTTTAAATTGCCAGTGTGCGTCATATGTACAGGCTGGCCGGCCGGCCGGTCGGACGGTCAGTCAGTTGGACAGACAGACGGTCACTTAGCCTTATATCTATAGATAGATAGATATAAGGCCCCTAGAACCATAAGAAATGCAAAAAATTCACTGTTAATAACTCATTCTCGAATTGCCCCCCCCCTTAAAAATCAAATTGCCCCCCTGTGGGAACCACTGGTCTAGACCTTGGCTCTGCACACTCAGACCCCACCAGCACAGCCCCCATCATGGCGAGGTCCTCCTTCTTTTGATAACCATCTCAACCCATTCAACTTGCTTTGAGACAAACATCAAAAGGGAAGGTTGTGGATCTTTATCCTATCTCCCCAAAATGATTCTTGGCCCCTTTGCATATTTTTCCATCCCTTTCCCAGCAACCTTTATTTTTTCATATCAAGAGATAGTGAGGGAAACAGGAATGAGTCATGTTCAGGTTCATTGACCCAAATCCAAGTGAAAAGATCCCAAGTTCTTGAAAGAAGAGACTGTGGTGAAAAAATATTAGTCATAATAGTTAAACATGATAACTTCCTCTCCATCAAGCATTTTGTTTCAATCAAGTGTTTTACATACACTATCGCTATGAATCACTATGCGTATCCCCTGGTTTTAGAAAACACATCTGAGTTTAAGTGACGTGCTCAAGGTCACCCAACAAGTGATGGTGAATCTGAGATTCAAACCCAGGGCTGTCTTACTCCAGAGCCCATTCTCTTACCACTGGGCCATCCTATTAAAAACTAAGTGGCCTAGTTAGGGCTTTGATCAAGAATAGGGTAGAAGTACGGTTCCTGACCTCTTCATGTGAGGGAGGGGCAACCCAGTGAGGTTGTCACAAGCCCATAAGGGGCCACAGCCACAGACCTGAGTGTCACATACTGAGCATTTTCTATGCACTAGACACTGCCCTGCATGTCCTGTCTGTATCAGGTGTGTTCCCACACGAAACCAAAACCACACAAGGTCTTTCAAATGAGGGAATTTAACACAAGGGATTTGTTTTGCAGCTTTCTGAGGAGCCAAAGGAGATAGTGAGGTGACCCAGAGTTTAGTAACAACAGGAAGTCATTGCTGCCATGACTAAGGCCAGGACAAAAAGGGACAAAGGGAGAAGGTGGGGTTACCAGCGCCCATGGTTTGGGGCCACCCAACCAGAGCAGGAGGCACTAGAGATGCAGCCACTGCCAGGGACACCCCCAGAAGCAAGTGGGAGGGGCGGAGGAGAGATTTCTAACCCTGACAAGTACCGTTCCAGGTAGTTATTTTTATCCCATCTTAGAGATGAGGAAACAGACCTGGAGACGTTAAGTGGCTGACCCATCCATGAGGAAACAACTTTTAGGCCAGAGAAGCTTTGATTTAAACCCAGGCCAGTGGGTCTGTCTTCAGGGACTATGTACCATGAAGAATTCAACAACAACAAAAGAAGACAATTGGGAAACCTTGCAGTTCCAAAGATTCAGCCAGTGTGGGGTAACGATGGTGCTTGTGTTTTCTTCTTCTTTTGTCCCCCAAAGTCCAGGTTGTAGCCCAGAATGGAAAATTATAGGCTACAGCCAGAATTCTGGATGTTGGAACTATTTTGTGCTTTTCCGTCTTTTTCAAATTTTCCTCAAGAAAGATGCACATCTTTATTAATGGGAAAGAAAGATAATCTTTCAGCAACACTAACAGTAGGAGGCTCCAGGCGAAGCCTTTAGCAGGAAAAAATGTTGGGGCAAAAGATGGTGACAGAAAGAAGGATTGGCCAGTACAGATGGCTTGTCACCATCCAGCAGCGTCCTCCCTGGGAGGGGACAAAACCAGAAGCCAATAATATGGCATGGTCTGGACACTTCTTCCCAAATACACACACACATACACACACACACACTTCATATATGCACCACACATACACTTACACATGCCACACATGAATGCACAAACACACACATGCTATTATAGACATACCCACCCAGAACACACGTGTATATATGTACACATATTTGTTCGCACATGCACACATGAAATACATATGCATATATTCTTGTGCACATACACACACACACATAAAAATGTACATGTGCATATGCCAAACAGAAGTCTCTCATATATCACATACATGTATACACACATCACACCCATATACACATGTATACACACTACACACATACAGGCTCATTCTGTTCCACTTTTAAAATGAAAATTGGCAAGTGTTTCTTGGCATAACCATCCTACAAATGTGTCTCTGGCCTCCTCCAGGCAGCCCCCAGCAATGCCTCCAAAGAACTGGAGGATGCCTTCACGTTTCGGCCCCAGAACATGTGCCCCGAGTGCCATTTCATGGGTGAACTCCAGAGAGCACTTCCCTCTGTGCCCGCAGCTGGAGGTTCAGCCAGTCCCCTTGAGTGCCCAGCAGCCCAGCAGCACCCAGGAGCTCACATTCAGAAGGGCCGTTCAGGAGCTCCCGCAGGGTCCACACCCTCCTAAGTCACCCCGCACTCTAAGGAGTGCCTGCAGTTTGGTGAATCCACATTTGCCTGAAGGAAGCCTGTGAAGCCAGACCCACCTAGGCCCACAGAAAGGTCCTTGGAGCCAGAACACTTGGGCAAACCCCCCCTCCTCTGTGGGAGGGGCCTCTCAGCTCTAAAGACTCCGCACAGCATGTCCCTTGGGTGCTACATGAAGGGCTTGTAGCTTGTGCTGCAGTCTGAGCCTCCTCACCTGACAGGCAGCTGGAGAGGAATTGAATCCAGAGGAAGAAGTGCACCCAAAATCCTCAACCACCATTATTTATCCCTGGGATCCCACAGCCACTGCCGCTCTAAATATATATGTCACTCGCTCCAGCAGAAAGCCCTGTGGCCCAGGGGTGAGGCAAGGCAGGAGAAACCCCAAGCAGTGCATGCAATGCCCTCCTCCCCCCACAGGTTAACCACAGCCCTGTGGTTTACCAAAAACACCTTCCCACATTTCCTGGCTGACCCATTGAGCAGCAAAGGGTGTGGGTTGGGAGGGAACAGGTGGGAGCTGAGGGCCTCTAGAGAGTCTAGAACAGGAAGGGTGTTGCAGGCACTGTACCTGCAGGTGTGAGGACAGGGCCATATGGACAATTCACAGGCCTGTGGCTTTTGAGCACTAAGGCGGGGGATCCACTCAGAGTGGGCTAAGATTCCTCTCTGTGGGAGGTAACCCTCCAAAGGGGATGCCCCAGCAGAGACTGAGTTTAGGGTTTTTGCTTCTTTCGAGAAAGACCTTGTGCATTGCATCACAGGATGGGTGAGGACAGGAAATCAGCTTGAACTGACTTGAACTTGGCAGAGGGGAATGAGTTCCTGAAGGTCCAAGGAGTAAGAAGTGTCCCACTGAGAAAGGAGTAACTCCCAGGGCGCCCAACAGTAATACTGCCCTTTAACCCTGGGTGTGAGGCCCTGCAGAGCCCCACTCTGGCTCTCCTGGGCCCTGTTCCTCCTACAGGACCAGGAGTTGGTTGGACCAAGGGTAGGGTACACATCTAGCTGAATGAAGGTCCAGAGGGGTGGCCCAGGGGCTGAGCCCCGCCTTCTGCAAGATGTCTACTGAAGCAGTCAGGGTCCCACTAGAAAAACAAAGCCCAGGCCTAGTGTCTCACCGTGAATTAATACAAGGAGTTACAAAGGGGAGAGAAGAGCTGAAAACTTAATCAGGGGAGGGTGAAGCAAACCAGAGATCAGAAGCAGCAAGAAACTGCTACTTCCCTAGGACTGGAGGGACAAAGGAATAGAGGGTATTACCAGGAGGTGGAACTATGGAGGAGACAGGGTCACCACTTGAAGCACAGAGGGCGGGATGGAGCATCACCCACTTCTCACTTCTTCCCAGGTGCCAATTTCCCACCAGGGCCTCCCATTGGTTGAACCTACAGAAAACCAGAGTGCAAGGGAGCCTGGGAAATGTAGTTCACAGGGCCAGGCCCCGGAGCACAGAGCTTAGCTAGGAAAGAGGGATGGACTGATGACAAACAGGGAACGGACAGGCTCCACGGCCTTAGCTGTAGGATGGGGTGAAAGGTTTCCTGAGGGCAGAATGGCCTCAGCTGACATCTTTGAGTCTCCTCTGACCCATATAGCAACAGAGGGGGTGAGCAGTTACTCTGAGGGGGATAGTTTCTCTGTCCCCATCAGGAGGGAGAGTAGGATGACCTTAGGTGGCACCTCGGGTCACTTAACCTGCAGTCTGGAGAGGTGACATGAATCGATTCTCAACACTTCACTTGCCCTGCACAGTGGTTCTTGAGGGGCCCTGCCAGCCGGAGCTGGAATCTAACTCCTGGTTAGCAGGAGCAGGTGGCCAGCATTCTGGAGAAATAACAATAAGAACAGCAGTGGTTGATGAAATATCTACTAGTCTAATCACTAAACTTCATGCCTGTGATGGACTATTTTATTTCATCTTTTTAACAAACTTCTAAGACAGTGATGGCGAACCTTTTGAGCTCGGCGTGTCAGCATTTTGAAAAACCCTAACTTAACTCTGGTGCCGTGTCACATATAAAAATTTTTTGATATTTGCAACCATAGTAAAACAAAGACTTATATTTTTGATATTTATTTTATATATTTAAATGCCATTTAACAAAGAAAAATCAACCCAAAAAATGAGTTCGCGTGTCACCTCTGACACGCGTGTCATAGATTCACCATCACTTAGAGTCTAAGATAAGTGCTAAGGATGTCCTCAGGAAAAAAAAGAAAAACTGGAAAAAAATTATTACAGTGAATAATAAAGTGTGTCCCAGGTGTCTACAAATAACTAAGCAAAGTCAAAGTCCTGAAACCGAAAATGAGAACAGCTCAGAAGGTCTGAGTATGTAGTGTGGCTGCTTGAGGTGAAATTAGACCTTCGAGTCAGCGTAATTTTCTATTAAGTGAAGAGGAAGAAATTAACTTCTGTGTATGTTCTAAGTAATAAAACATGTATCACCATCACAGATGTTTTCATTCAGTATTTATTGATTCCATGTTGTAAAAGTTTCACATGACATCACTTTTCACAGGAAGAAATGGAAGGCTAGAGAGGAGGATAATCTGCCTAGGATCACACAGCTGGTCAGTGAGAATACACTGAGCCCCTCATGATGGAGTGACTGCTAATTGCCCTCACACACTATTGACACTTCCCCACCTTCAGTCAGGTTCAAGGCTCCTGGTCCCTGAGCCAAGGTGGGCAGGGAAGGGGGGTGATGTTGAATGTGTATGTTCCGACAGCATCCCAAGGCCAAATACAATCTGGGGGAGACACCAGAGCGTGGGGCAGCCTCTGCATCATGTCAGCACAATGAGTACAGTGTGCACCCCCCACCCCTAGAGTGGACAGTCAACATTCAGCAGTCTCTCTGGCTCCCTCTGGCTTTTCCCTTTGACCAATGAAAAGACCGAATCATAAAGGGACTGTGCAGTTCTCTAGTTTCCATTGTCATTTGCAGGCCCAGAGGGGTTGGGTGACTTGCCCAAGGTCACACAGCTGTGAGAGGAGAACCACACACAGCCCCACCTGCAGCTGCACATCTGTTTCATGGCCTACTTCCTCTCACATTCTCTAGAATGCCCCTTTGCTACTACAGAGTTTCGACATTTCAAATCTAGTGGGCGGAATGGCCTGGGTTGGGTTTTTCACACACTTCTTCACACAGTAAGGCAAGACTTACTCTTGAACTGAAAGTAGAAATTTATTACATTTGCTTTAAAACATAGCTCTCTCCCTCCTCCCCACTCTAAATTTGGGATCCTCTATTCCCACATTCACACAAAATTATTCTACAGGGCAATAAAGAGGAATTTGTGAGTTTTCCCATTCCTAAAGGCTATTAAGTCTTTTTTTCTTTTAAATATATTTTATTGATTTTTCACAGAGCGGAAGGGAGAGGGATAGAGAGTTAGAAACATCAATGAGAGAGGAACATCAATCAGCTGCCTCCTGCACACCCCCTACTGGGGATGTGCCCGCAACCAAGGTACATGCCCTTGGCCGGAATCGAACCTGGGACCCTTCAGTCCACAGGCCGACACTCTATCCACTGAGCCAAACCGGTTAGGGCGGAAATTAAGTCTTTATTGCTCAGTCCCAGGCCTGTGATCCATGGGATAGGCAAAGTCAAAGGAGGGAAGAGATCATTTTAGCTCAGGTCTATGTCCACACAATCCAGGCCTCTTGTCCAACTCTTCTATCAGGGAGCCAGTGTGTCCACATCTTCTAGTTCCTATAGGCTGGTTTAGGGGAGAATTCATACTCTGCCAGGACTGGTGTTCTGCAGGGGTCAGCAGTACTGATCCCTGGAACTCCTGCTCCTGGCTGAGTAGCTGCAGAGAGCAGGAGGCTATTTCTACCTCCCTCAGAGATTGACAATCCAGTCAAAAGCTAGGCTTCCTCTGAATGCAAGGATGTTCTATCAGTCAGCTTTTGCTGCATAACAAACCACCCCAAAACTTAATGGTTTAAAACAACCACCATTTATTTAGCTCATAATTACACAGGTGAGCAGTTGGGCGGGGCGAGTCTTTTGGTCCAAGCCGGGCCCACTCCCACATCTTTGGCCAGCTGCTGAGTATGCTGGACCTGCCTGATCAAGGATGGCTCAGCTGAGGTAGTGTGCTCGGCTCCACGTGACCTCTCATTTTCAGCAGGGTAGCCTGGGCTTTACACACCTGGCAGGACCCCAAGACAAGAGCAGAAATACTTGAGGCTTCTGGAGGCTCAGGCATCAAATGGTCATAAAGTTGCCTCCACCATAATCCAAAAGTTAAGTCAAGTCACAAGGCCAGGCCTGGTTCAAGGATTGGGAAATTGGGCCCAGAACTTGATGGGAAAAGCTGCAAAGTCACATTGAAAAAGGGAATGGAGAAAGGGAGGAAAGAAGGACTGTCACCATGTTCACAAATGCTCTTCCCCAGATGTCCATTCCAAATTCTTCTAGAAACAAAGTAGGGGCTCCAGAACGAAAAAGTTGAATTGAATAATCCATCCAAACGAGGAGTCAGAGTCACCAGCCAAGTGCAAACCTTAAGCATAACCTTAAGCAAACCTTAACTTACAGTGGTCAGACCTGTAAGCTGTGGTGAAATACTGGTTCACAAGAGGAAACTGTTAAATATTTAGGAAGTTTTTGAGCCTGTTGTTAAACCACCATAGCTTGAAATTGGTCATAGTAAGTATTTATACCATGGGAATTGGCAAGCAATACAAATCAGAGCACTTTGTCTTCCAGAGAGCTGGTTTACAGCATGCCACTGCCCTTAGGACAAAACAAACACATTTTCTTTCCATCTGAAGAGGCGAAGAGCCCTGGCCAGTGTTTCTCAGTGGTCAGAGCATCGGCCCGCACACCAAAGGTCTCAGGTTCGATTCCGGTCAAAGGAATGTATCTGGGTTGCCAATTCAATCCCTAGCCCCAATTGGGGCATGTGTTTGGGAGGCAACAATCAGTGTGTCTCTCTCACATTGATGTTTCTCTCTCCCTCGCCCTCCCTCCCTTCCACTGTCTTTAAAAATCAATGGAAAAAAATATCCTTGGGTAAGGAATAACAAAACACAAACAAACAAAAAAGAGTAAGGGGAACAGATACAGCGGGAAAGCTATAACCCACCAATCAGAACATGATGAGCACAGTAAACAATGTAAACTGAGACTGGAGACTTAGAAAGAAAGGAACTGATAGTTCCTATGGAGGTGGAGATTGGGTAAGACATCATAGAGGAGGTGGCCTTCTAGCTGGGCCTTGGAGGATAAATAAAGACTGCAATGGCCAGAGGTAAGGCTGCAGCCTGAGCTCAGAGGACAGACAAACGCAGAGTGGGGCTGAGGCCACAAGTGCATTGTTTAGTATCAGGCTTCCAGAGACAAAAAACTCCAAACAGCAAAAGTTTAATTCTCTCCTCATCACGATCTTGGGAAGGCACAGGTACCCAGCTCTGCCCTCTACCAAGCTCTTCACCTCCCCCACATTCTAAAATCTCAGAGAACAGCTACCCGACCTTCTCCCTCTCTCTCCCTTTCTTGGGAACAGCAGGTCATCCGATGGTCATTGATTTGACACCCACTCATGTGAGCTTGGACAAGTTGCTTAATCTTTCTGAATCCTGGTTTTCAATTCAGTAAAATGGAGCAGGAGTAAATCACAGGGTCACAAGCATTCGGGGGGCAAGGCCTGTACAGAATTTAGCATGGTGGAGAAGTGGGGTGTGTGTAAAAGAGAGAAGAAAGAGTTAGTTCTTTCCTTCTTCCCTGGCCTGGCCCAACCCCCTTCTTGGCCGCCCTCTTCTTCCCGGGCTTGGTGGGTGGACAGCTGTTGGAGGGATAAGGCCTGGCCTTGTGGAGTTTGGTTTTACGTGGGCAGCTGTGCTGAACCTTGACCACATCAGACTAGTTCCGCTGAGGTAGCCACTTCAAACAAAGAGTCTATGGGAATGCCAGGCCTATCTCCCAGCCTATCCACCTTCACCTGTGGCCCACATCCCCAGCCACACCTGCCTGGAGAGGCCTCTTTGGGAAAGGGTACTGACCCCTTCAGGGTCAAGGGTCCCGCTGCCCAGTTGTCGCAGGCCTGGGTACAAGCATGGAGGGGTGAAGGCAGGAAGTCCGCTGGGTCAGTGACCCAAGCAAATATTTGGCAGATCAGTGTTCAAGGTTGACCTTGACAGTTCATCACCTGGGTCATCATGAAGTGGCTTCCGGTGGCTCTGCCCTGTGCCTCCCCTCACTGCATCCTTCAGGGATGGTCGTTTCTGGCTGCAGTCAGGAACCCACTCAGCCTCCCAAGCCCCTGTCCTAGAGCTCCTTGCCCTGCCCCCCTCACCCCAGGTGGTCCCAGGACAAATCATTTTCGCCCTCAGAGTGAGTGACCGGAGGAGGCAAGCATCAGCACTGTGCAGTGTCCCTCCTGGTGAAAGGCCAGCTTGCTTGCTCTCCCCAAACCTCCCAGGCACACATCCCAGCCCCCTCCAGCTGGCAAGGAGGCTCCTCTCCCCAGCCCCTGTGGGAGGGAGCCTCGGAGAGAGGAGAGGCTGGACAAACATCTTGGCTGCTGCTGAAGAGGGAGTCCTGCACTTTCTCAGAAAGCTGCTGAGCATCGCCCCGAGCCAAGAGCCAAGAGCACAGCCCTGCCTCTCAGAGGGCTTTGTTCCACTTACTGAAGGCCTAAAAATACACTGGCACTGCCAAGGGCAGTCTTCGAGAGCCCAGGGGAGCCAGTGGTGGGGAACAGTTATCCTAGCACCTGGCACAATTAAAAGGAGAAACGCAGAATTAGCCCCTTAGTCTCCAGGACGCTCCCTCTGTTTCTTTTCCTTGAATGTGTGGGCTTCCCTGAACCCCTGCTTTGTTCTTTCTCTCTCCCCAGCCTGGACCACCTTCATCTCTGGGTGGAGCCTGGGGCTGCCTACATAACTGTGCTTTTACACATGTCCAAATAGCCGCTCTCTTGCAAAATGCCCAGGAAGCCTCAAATCCCTCTAGCAAAGCCACAATTAGCAACAAAGCTTAAAGTGAAAATCCCCTTAGTGGGCAATAACCCAGTAGCTTAAACTCAAGAAACATGTACTGATACCCTGCCTCAATCAATCTTAATCTTTTTAGGATCTCAAGCCTCTTTGAGAATCTGATGAAGGCTATGGACCCAGAAAAAAATTGCTCATAAGCAGTATTTCCAGAATAATTTTAGGGGATTTATGAATAGTATGAATGGCATCCATGACCCCCATGCACCCCCTCAGTGGAGGAACCCTTGATGTGCTGGGAGTCAGGCACTGAGCTAGATCCTGAGACAGACAGATGAATCAGACAGATGAATCAGACAGAGGACCGGCATGCAGGCAAATACCAGCCAGCATATGAGTGTGGAGCCGGGGAGTGGGAGAGGAGCCAGCATTTAACCATGGTGGAGGAGAAGATGATTTGAACGGGGTTTTGCAGACAAACATGATTTTACCAGAGAGAAAATGTAGGGTTAGAGAATTTATGTACAGAATTTGTGTTCATAGCGGGGCATGAAAAAGGAAACTGTTTGGGGCAGGAACAGCCTGAGGACTTGTACAGCATATAAAGGGCAGGTGTGTTGGTTTTCTATTTCCGTGTGACAAACGACCACCAACCCGAAGGCTTGAACCAGCAGCACACACTCATTATCTCACAGTTTCTGTGGGTCAGGACTGCGCACAGATCTGCTTGGTTCTCAGCCCACAAGGTGCAAACAGTATTGACTGGGGCTGTCATCCTATCTGAGGCTTAATGAGGGGAAACTATTTCCCAGTTCATTCAGGTGGTTGGCGGAGTTCATTTCCTTGTGACTCCAGGACTAAGCCCCAAATTCCTACAGGTGGAAGTTGGAAGCTACCTTGGTCTTCTAGAGGTCCCCGCAGTCCCCCAGGCTGCCTGCCTTGTGGCCCCTCAGCAGGCAGTTCACAGCACGGCTGTTGGCTTTTTTGAGGCCAGCAGGAGAATCTCTCTCGATAAAGTCAGCTAAGACAGATTCCTACTCAACGGAACGTTTGCCATATCCCATTGGCTAGTAGCCAGTAACCACACTTAAGGGGAGGGATTCACAGGGGGTGGCAATAAAGGGTGAAGACCATGGACCATCTTAGCATTCTGCCCACCATAGTAAGACTTAGCTGGAAAGGGCAATTGTGAAGGCCCTTGTAGGCCATAGTTAGGACTTTTTTCTCTGGGAGACAGGAAGCCACTGAAAGGGGGTGGAGAGGGAAGGATGAGAGTGGAAGCAAAGAGGTCATTGCCATACTGAAGGTGATTACCATGGTTTGAGGGGAGGAGGGAAGAGAGGCTTTCCGTGGAGATGGAGAAGAAAGACCCAATATCCACATAGCGGACCCCTTCTTGTATCTACTGTCACCAAATCAGTAAGGCTCTCCCAGTTTACCTGACAAAAAACAATCACCTGTCTCCTCTCCCAAACCCTCACCCAGCCTTATTGTCTCACAGCACTAACCACCCTTTGTTGTACTCTGTGTTTGTCTCCTTATCTGCTCGTTGTCTTCCTCCCCCTCATAGAATGTAAAAACCCTGGTTTGCTGCTGTATTTTCAGCCAGCACAACAGTGCCTGTGATATATGCTCAATAGTAGTTGCTAACCAAAAGAGTGAAAAGTGAATGAATGAAGGAGTGGAGGGTTAAAAAGATATTCTGGCAATAGACTTGCTAGAACTTCATACAGTTAAAATGTGGCAGTGGAAGAAGGATGCATTAGTGATGCTCTAGGGTTTCTGTCTTAGTAGATTGCATGGTGATGCTCAGTGCCATGGGAAGGAATAGAGCAAAATGGGAGGTAGAGACTGAGTTTAACTTTAGTCTAGTAGGACCAAGGTGGTCGGAAATCAGCCATTTTGAGAAATCTAGTGGAAATTTGGAAATGTGAGATTCTGAGCTCATGGAATAAGTAGGAAACGGAATAGATTCTGTAGTCAGGGGACAGATGAATTCATGGGGTTTAATGAGAGGAGGGAACCCAGTCCAGAGAGCCAGTCTGAGAGGTAGAAGAAGATGTGAGGTGCTACAATGAGAGGAGAGAATCCAGTGATGGAAGAAGAAGGAGCCAGTCTGAGAGGTAGAAGAAGATGTGAGGTGCTAAGGAAAGAGTTCCAGAAGACAGGCAGATCATGATCAAGGCCACAGAGAGGCCAAGCAAACAAGATGAGAACTGAGAGGGTTTGGTGATAAAGGGTTCCTAGTCACCATGTGAGAGCAATCTCGGAGGAGTGGAGGTTTCCAGGTCAGTGAAAAATTAAAAGTCACTCCTTGAAGAAGGAACATGGGATAATGTGGAGAACAGATTTGATAGTGAGGAAGGGAGGAGGGGAAAAGGGATGAATCCAAGAATAGGTGAAAGGGATTTGGGGATGGACAAAGGTTGCTGGCCTAAAAGCACAGACTTAGCAAACTCACCTGAATAGTCCCTTCCTGCTTTGCCCCAACCCTCCCATCAGGGAGACATAATGCAGGCTCAAGAGGACCTGAAGAAAGAAGAGACTTGGGCAGAGAACACATCTGGGTCCCTGGGATCTGTCCCTGATCTTGGCTTAACAGGGAATAGTCAGTGGGAGCTAGTGGAGCTCTGAGGTTCCTGGATTGTACATGGAGAAGCCTGGATCTCACCTTTTTATCCAGAACTGGATTCCATTAAAAGCCTGTGGCAGATGGCATTTTCCAAAAATGACCACAACAGTATCTCCTATCCCATGTGCTCTTCTACAATGTGACCTTGACACTCCCATCAAGAGGTCCCTTCACCTTGAACCTACTGGGTCTTTGTGACTACCTCAACTAGTAGAGTGTGGCATAAACAATTTTGGGTGACCTCATCTTCATAGTTGGACCTCATGGTTGGACAGGACTATGAAACTTCTCCAGGTCCTCTCTCTTGGGACATGTATCTTTGAAGCCCTGAGCCACTGTGTAGTAAGTTTTTCTAAAGCCACCACAAAGAGAGACCCTGAGTCCAGCCTCAGCTGAGTCCTAGCCAACACATCCGGCCACACTGCTTGCCACGATCGGTGACTATAATCTGTCTTATTCCCTGGGAGGCTTCATGAGGCCCTGCCCCCGTCACCCTCACTGTGCATTTCCTATACATTCCCATATACACCCCACCGGGACTCCAGATTAAGTGATAAGCAAGCTGGCACTGGTGAAGTGTCTATCCTGAGCAGGTCCTGATGGCTGTGGGCACAGGTCACCTGCCCAGCTCCCAGATCCCCACCCACTCCACTCCAGGAAACATGGAAAATCCACAGACCATTACAGGCCCAGCTGCAGTCCAGGAAGAAACTGGGCAGGCTGCCCAGAATTACACAAAATGGACTTTGAGTTGATTGCCCAAGCTGCACTAATACCCCCACCTTCTTAGGAAGGGTGCTCTTTCCAGAATCAAGGCCACAGCTTATCACGAAAGCCAGATGTTGACAGAGCAGGACAGCTGGGATGGGAGGGGCCCCTGGGGGAAGAGAAGGCCCATCCCTGATGCCTCTCCCAGCCTATCAAGAGGGGGGAGGAGACCCTCTTGTGCAGGGAGGACGGTCATCCTCCTTATTGCAGCCCAGCTGCTTCTGAGGATGGACCCCGAGACATCTGGAACATGTCCGCTCATCCGAGTCTTTAGCAGTGAGATGAACAGAGCTGGGGAAGCATAAAGAGATGGTTGTCCTTAAAGCAAAACTGATAAAGTAAAAATTAGGAAAAAATTGTTTCATATCCTGTATTTGCATGAAGATAGATGTAACTTGTACCCCTGGGGCCTTTAAGATAAAATTGTATTGATTGTTTAAATTCCTTAATTCTCAGTTATTCATTCTTTCCATATATGTTCATTGAGCATCTACCATGTGCCAAGCACCATAAGAAAAAGACATATTTTCATAAATACATATATGTGAGAATATACAAAGGATGTCTCTAGAACAGTGGTTCTCAACCAGAGCCCCCAGGGACATTTATTAATGTCTGGACATATTTTTGAAATCTAGTGGGTGGAGGCCAGGGATACTGCTAAATCCTAAAATGCACAGAACAGCGCCATGACAGAATTATTTGATCTAAAATGTCATTAATGCTGAAATTGAGAAATCCTGGTCTAGAAGGATATACAAGAAATAGGTGAATGGTGGTTACCTATAGGGAAGGCGGGGGGGAAGACCAGAATACACATAGGTGCAAGATGATCAATATGCATTATGTGCCCTTTGGAACCATTTTGTATTAAACTTCTTAATGAATGCATGGATTTTTTTTTTTTAAGAATAACTGTGTTGCCCAGCTGGCATGGCTCAGTGGTTGAACATCAACCTATGAACCAGGAGGTCACAATTCGATTCCAGTTTGATTCCTGATCAGGGCACATGCCTGGGTTGTGGGCTTGATCCTCAGTGGGGGGAATGCAGGAGGCAGCCAATCAATGATTCTCTCTCATCATTGATGTTTCTATTTCTCTCTCTCCTTTCTTCTCTGAAATCAATAAAAATAATAAAAAATAATAATAAAGAAAAGAATAATTGTGTCACCTGGCCTGTGTTGCTCAGTTGATTGAGCGAGCATAGTCCCATGCACCAGGAGGTCACCAGTTCGATTCCCGGTCAGGGCAAATGCCTGGGTTTTGGGCTCAATCCCCAGTAGGGGGCATGCAGGAGGCAACAGCTTGATTGATGATGTTTCTCTCTCATTGATGTTTCTATCTCTCTCTTCCTCTCCCTTCCTCTCTTTCTAAAAATCAATAAGAATATATTTTTTTTAAAAAAATAACTGTGTCTTGAGCTAGCCATAATTATTTTTTGGCGGTCTCCTGATTGTCGGGAGAAAGGAGTTTGAAGAGGAGGGAAAATCAGGAACTGCACAGTACCTGGTGTGTACAGCCTGTGAGTCCATCTAGCATCCTGTAGGCCGGGGTTTTTCAATCGTGGCACCACTAACATTGTGGACCAGATCATTTCTTTTGGGGCTGTCCTGTCCATTGCAGATGTTTAGCAGCATCCCTGGCTTCTATCCACTTGATTCCAGTAGCACCCTTCCCTGAATCATAACAACCAAAAATATTTCCAGATATTTCAAATGTCCTAAGGAAACAAGATCATCCCTGGTTGGGAACCTCTGTGCTAGACCTACTCTGTGCAAATCCAAACACAAAGAAGTTCTCATTCACTGGCCTCTCATATTTACAGTCCAGATGAATCCTCAACTAGATGCGTAACCATGCAAGTGAGCCCAAGTACAGGGAAAGAGAAGACAGCGCATGGAGCAAGGGATGGAGGTGTCTAAGTCGCCTGTGGGAAGTGTTGCTCATGGATCCCTGAGTGTACAGAGGGACCTGGGGGCTCCTCTGAACCATCCACCCATTCCACAGAGGAGGAAATAGAGCAGAGGGGTGATGTGGTCAAAGTCACACAGTGAATGATGGCTGGGTAGACCTGGGATGACTGCATTCCCTGTATCATCCCTAGATGTCCCTTGGAGATCTTCCTTGCTCTCCATCCACTTCCTGGCTCCAGGGGCACCCCAGAGTCCCCTGGTCTTCCCAGTAGTGCCCTTTCCCCGAAAGTGGATCACCAACGGTGGCACATGACTAGAAACATGTTTTCTGCATCACTCTGTCTTTCTAGATAAGCAATCACTGTTCCCTAACACATCAGTGCACTCCAGTGAGAACTGGCTCGTGCATGGGCTGGAGGACCACGCCAGCAGCTGGGCTGCTGTTCCCTAACACAGCAGTGGGCTCCAGTGAGAACTGGCCTGTGTGTGGACACACAGAGGTGTCTCGTGCATGGGCTGGAGGACCACGCCAGCAGCTGGGCACAGCACACCCAGAAAACGGCCAAATCACTGTGGCTGTGGCCCCTTCTGCAGTTGCAAGAACCCAGTTTACAAAACTCTGATGACTCCACAAAAGAAAGCAACAAGAAGAAATAACATGAGAATCAAACCCACCTTGTTCCAGCTCCTTGCCTTGGAAGGCAAGTCAGGGTGAGCCAGCCCTTAACCAATAAAATCAACCAAGCCAGTCTGTCCCTTCTTTCCTGCTGATGTGAAAAGCAGGTTGCTCTTCCCATGGTTAAAATGTCCAAATCACTGTGGCTGTGGCCCCTTCTGCAGCTGCAAGAACCCAGTTCACAAAACTCTCTGACGACTCCACAAAAGAGAGCAACAAGGAGAAATGGCACGAGAATCAAACCCACCTTGTTCCAGCTCCTTGGGGAAGGCAAGTCAGGGTGAGCCCAGCCTTAACCAATAAAATCAACCAAGCTAGTCTGTCCCTTCTTTCCTTCTGATGTGAAAAGCAGGTTGCTCTTCCCATGGTTAAAACCCCATGCTTTGAAGCCACATTACCTGGTTTGTAACCCCATTCTGCTACTTTCTGGTTGTATGATCCCAGACAAGTTATTTAACCTCTCTGAGCCTGAATCACTGCACCTATAAAATAGAGATAATAACAGTGACTCTTCATAGTATCATTAGATCAGCTGAGGAGATAAATGTGCTGTCCTTAGCACCTGGTAACTACAAGTTACATGATTTGTGCTGTCATTATTTTATTACTAATCATAAATATAACAACAGATACCTTACAACAAATTTCACAAATGAATTCCAGTTTGGGGACAAAAGGGCTGGAAAATAAATGGAAATTTCTGGTCATGTGTATAACAACCCCCTCTAATTCCATATTGGAAAATGAAAGAAGCTTCTAAAAACACATTCGAATGGTGTTTTAGCTCATCTGAACAGCTAAGACACGATTGCCCTGTTCTTGGTTTCGGCTGTTTTCCAGCTGTGGTGTTTTTCTCATTGATCGGAGAGAAATCCCCAAGGCCTGGAAAAGGAAGCTTTTCATTGCTTTGGATGGACCGATTTTCCGATTTTTTGCTCAAGCATATAATTGAGTGAGAGAGAGAGAGAGAGAATGAATCACTTTGAGATAAATATATAGTCAGACCTCCCGCTTCCTGAGCAGCTAAAAGATCTCTGGCTGGGCTCCCACAAGCCCTGGGGAAGGAGAGCACAACGCTGGAACTGCCTTTTCCTGATCTTTATCAAAATAATAAGAGTGATCATCACAACTGCTATCCTTTATCAGATGTGCTTACTATATAGGTCGGGTTTCCCAAAATGCAGACCCTGAGACAGACATTCTAGTCAATCTACTTTATGTGCGGGGGAACCTCGAGGCACCAAAGTCCAGTGGGAAAGTGATACAGAGAACGGAAGTCAGCCAATAAAGGGTGTGCTATTGAGCAGGTTACCCCTGGGACACCGGGAGCTTAACCCCCTGGGAACTGTGGAATCCAGTGCAAAAGACACTTCAGCATCATCTCCTTTAAGGGATGAGGGATGAGGGAGCCAGAGAATTTATACTCCAAACCCATCAGTCACTGGGTGAGGGTTGTAGCTGAGCGATTAATGCCCTGGCATTTGCAGCCACTCCTCATGCAGGCAGCCAGAGGAAGACCTGGGTCAGAGTCACAAGAGGTAGCTGTCAGGAGTGGGGCCTTCTGGAAATGGGATGTTTGAGGAAGGGGGGCACCAACAGCACCCAAATAAAAAAATGCAAAAGTATGAGTCTCCATTACCCCATGCAAAAGATACAAGGATGTGTGACCTAATTGAATATACAATTTTTGTTAAAGTCGATGAAATATTTAAACATCTATTTCTAACGATTAATTTATTACCTACCCTGCATGCTTACAATCACATATTACATGGACTGATGTATCATTGTAGAAAAGTTGCTTTCTTCACCCTCATTCCAGAGCTCAATTTCATGCAGCTGCTTCCAACTCATCTTTGCACTCGGGGTCTTTGCCATCATCGAAGCCATCTTTTGAATCATCAGAGGTTTCTGAGCTCAGCTTCTTCCCTCCCCCCATCTGGGTTCTTAGTGATGCAGCACTTTTGGAATCTGGAGGATGCTTTCGATGGAATTTTTATCCCAAGCCTGGAGCACCTATTTGCATAACATTAGGGCAGCTGGTTGTTCATTCATCCCGGAGGTGTCGATGTGAAGAAGCGTGGTATCCATAATGTAACCACTGACTAGGGCCTTCTTAAATGTCCTTAAAAGACTTGCTCACACTCACTTTGCAAAGTTATGACACCACACCCTCGGGAAATCAGCTCCAAATCTGGGCTACACTTCCTAGCCTCCTTTTAGCAATTCCTGCAGTTGACCTTAGTAAATGGCCAAAGGACCACCAACGGAGGTTGTTTCAGGTAGCACATCTCATTCACACAAGCACCTGGTCCTTCAAGATAAAGTCACTGAGAGCACCCCAGGACATGAATGACTGTGTGAGGTCTTTCTTGAAAATAAAGAGCCTCTATCCCATGCATCACCTGGGGAGTGGGAAACATCATTGTGTACTAAAGCGTGGTGGTTTGGGTGGTAGCATGCATCTCATCTAGTCCTCACAACCACCCCACGAAGTGAGTGCTCCTATCATTCTGTTAACGTAAAAAACCATTGAAACCTGTAAAGAATTTTTTGTGAGTTTATTTGAGCCAAACTGTCAACATATGCCGGGAAGCAGAACCTCAAAGAATTGAGATAATGCTCCAGAGAATGGCGGGTTACATCTGTATTTATACATTGCAATCAAAGGAAAGGGACGAAGGAGGGTTATATGAAACCCATTGGTGATAGACTAGAGAGGCGGGAGAAAGCAAAGCAGGGAAACCCCTGGGATTGGATAAAAAGTAAAATGATAGACACATACTTAGGTGGGTGCAGGAACAATTAACATAACAATGAAGGAATTTGTGGTATCTGTCCTGGCACTCAGGCCCCTTAGGTTGTGCCCAAAGGGGTCCAGAAAAAGGGAAGTTACAAGTTACCCAGACATTTCAAGGGTATGTTATTATAGATACAAAAAGACAGGCTCAGTTAAGGTAAAGGTTGACCTTGTCAGTGAAGATACCCGCCTAGGATGTAACTACCCACCATAACTGCTTTTAGTTAAAGTTTAATTTCAGACCATCCTTTGTGGTTACTTTAGGTCTCTGAGTTTGCAAGACCGCCATGCAGGCCTTCCCTGAGCTTGTCAGGTCAGCATGTGGCCCCTTTCGCCCACAATTCTCATTTTACAGATGGAGAACTGAGACTCTGAGCAGCTTAAGAAGCAATAAAGGGACAGGGGTGGATGTGACTCCCGGATGTTCACACCCTCCCCCTCACCACACTGCCACCCCTGACTGGCCAGGGCTGTGACGTGGGCATAGCTGGTAAGCTCCCTCACCAATTAGGAGACTCTGGGGGCAGAAAAGCTCCAGGTGACCCAGAAGCATGGTGAGGTCCTCCTCTCCTCCCCGGTTTTCCTGAGCGAGGGAAGCAAGTCTCAACCTCCACCTTTTCAGCTGAAAAGTTTTATGAGGAAATACAAAGAACGAGTTTTTTGCATGCAAGGATCTGGGGCTCTTTCCAAACAGGAGACCCAAGACTATTTCAGATGGGCAGGCAAATGTCTACAAGGGGTTTAAAAACAAGACAAAACAGGAAAACCTTGGTTCACTGTTCTCTTCTCTCCTGCTGCTTTGTCAATCACACTCGGGCTGTTTGCTGACTGATAGAGCAGAAGAACTGGAGAGGACAGTAAGAAAAGGTGGAATTAAACCTGGTGTCATAAGAAGACTGTGGGCTTTGGAGCCCAGCGAGGCCGAGTTCACCACCTCCTTGTCCTCTCAGCCTCAGTTTCACCATCTGTAAGATGGGTACTGCTCCCTACCTCTCAGAACCAGATAAATATTAAGAAGATGCAGCAACAGATACCAGGCTGCAGTGTTAACCCCTTTCCCCCGTGTCTCAACCGACAACTCTTTGGACCATACATAGTAGGTCCATTGGGTACCATACATAGTAGGAAATTAAAAGATGAGAGAAAAAGAAAGATATTCATCGCCTAATCCAGTGGTTGGCAAACTGCAGCTCGGCAAACCGTGGCTCGCGAGCCACATGCGGCTCTTTGGCCCCTTGAGTGTGGCTCTTCCACAAAATACCGGCTCTTCCACAAAATACTGACTTCTGCGCATGGGCCATGAAGTTTCAATTGCACTGTACATGCATGCCCGCACATGGTATTTTGTGGAAGAGCCACACTCAAGGGGCCAAAGAGCCGCATGTGGCTCACGAGCCGTGGTTTGCAGACCACGGGAATCCAACTGGAGAGAAAGACTAAAACAACAATATAATAGGTCTATGTGCACTTTATATGTACACACTGTCTTTGGGACAGGTCTTATTGTCATCACCAACCTATATAATAAAAGCCTAATATGCAAATTGTCCCCTCGGGGGGTCATTCGACAGGGAGTTCGACCACTCGCTATGATGTGCGCTGACCACCAGGGGGCAGCGCAGAACATGGCCAGCATAGGCCCTGAGGAGAGCAGGATCATGGCGGGATGGTGGAGCAGGTGAGGGGGCGGCGCCAGGCCAAGGCGGAGTGCCAGGCGGGGCTGTGGGGCTGCAAAGCTGGGGGCGAGAGCTGGGGGAGCAAGCTGGGACCCAATCTCCACAGGCCACCCCAAGGGACCCCACCTATGCACGAATTCGTGCACCAGGCCTCTAGTTTTACATATAAGGAAACCAAGTCTCTGAGATGCAAAGGAAACTGCTCAAGGTCACACAGCAAATGGCAGTGGGGTGATTTGGACCAGATCAGACTGGAAACAGAGGGGAGAAGGGCTACCAAGGGGCCACAATGAGCAGACTGGGTCTCTTTGGAACTGGGCATGGTGCCTGGGTGGAGAAGAGAAAGCCACCCCACAGAGACAGAGAGCTGGGCACATGGCTTCCGGCCCTCACCTGGCAGGGCACCTCTGTTAAACCCCAAGGGCCGCCCTCTGGGGGACAGATGACATGCCTGACTGCCAGAACCCCTTACCCTACGGGGGACTCCCCGGTTCAGGCCTAATGCCCCCAGCCATATGTGGGAACACCCTTGTCTTCCAAGCTGGGTTGCCGAGCAAGCCCAGTGGTCACACTTGCACCCCTGGGTCCAAGGTGAAGTGTCCTGCCTTCTGGAAATTGGGGTGTGAATGAGAGGAAGAAGCAGGAGAGGGAGGACAGAGCCTCAGCAAAGAGAAGAAAGGCACTAAAGAAGACCACTTTCCCCCAAAGGGCCCGTGAGAGGGGCACGGTAAGCCATGGCTGCTGAGTTCCCAGGGTCGGGAGACCTGGGGGCCTTGCTGGAAGGCTGCCCTTGGCCTTGAGCTCACAACTCTTCACAGCTGCGATGTGCAGAGGGTTTCAAGAGCAGGGTTTCATTTTGCAAGCGGATCCTCAGAAAAATGTGCCTCCAGCCACGTCAGCAAAACATACCGCAAAGAGAGGTCTGTTGCCAACGAAGCTGGGCAGCGGCCCAGGAGCCAAACGCTACTCAGAATGCTGTTTTAAGTCAGCTGGCGGCTGTTCCCTCCCACTGGTGACAATCGCCAGATTTGGGCATGAGCAGGCGTGCCCCATGTCATGAACATCTGACAGACAATCCCCAAAGCATTTCGTGAGATTGGGCCCATCTTACAGGCCACACAGAACCACAGAGCATACAGCCCAGTGACCTCAAGAGGAAAATGAGAGGACTTGCTCGAGCTGGCTTCTGGGACCCGCCCAGTGTAGACATTCTCTAATTCCATATTTAACATATTTAACTCATAATGTCTCCACAAGGCCTTGAGGACCGGGCCCTCACTGTCTAAACAAGGAACATGTGTACTTTGTGGTGACAGTACTTACAGAGCCACAAATTGAGTCTCAAAAAAGACTGGTCAACAGTTGTCACTTTGGGGCAGCTCTTTCCCTATTTGGGGGAACATGCTCCCAGAAGGCCAGGAAAAGGGCATCGGCCTTGACCCAGACAGTTGGATCACCCTGCCCAGGACTTCAAATGTTGAATGAGAGATGCAAACACTCAGGGATCAGTTAGCATTCAGCCGTTAGTGACTGGGGCAGTGGCTAGAGGTCACCAGCAGCGATGGCCAGCGATCGCTGTGTCCAAAGTGGTTTCCAAGTCAGTCCATCCAGTGCCTGTGCCTATAGTCTTGCCACCAGACCACCCACAGCTCTAGTCCATTTTCTGAGCCCCCAACTTTGGGCTCTCTGTAATTCTATAAGCCATGATCTTCCTTTTTTTGCTTAAAATTAGCTACAGTTGATTTCTGTTGCTTGCTCCCCAAAACACTGTGCCAAACCATTCTCTCTTTTTTTTCATTCAAAACTTAAATAATGTCATTTGGGGGGGAAATAATAAATTTGTGACTCATCAAAATATACAGATTTTATTTAACTCATCCATTAATGAGGGAACCAGTTGAGGTGTTCTAAGTGGTTCAAAAGAGAATTCCAAGAACCAAATACATATAGGTGGTCAGAATACTGAAGTGACTTTACACCTGGGTGGGAAGAAGTCTATCCAAAGGTCAATAATCAATTAAATTCAGTTGGACACAATCAATTTGTATTTCTACGAACATAAATCATTGGCATTATTATCAGTTTTTATGACTTACAGAGATGTGAAATAGCTCAAAGACAATGAGAGGCAGAGGTAATGGGGAAGGGTACCCCAACAGGACACTCAGTGATCTTTTTATTTTTCTTGTCCATTTGTGCGTCTTTCACTAATTTTTCCCTGACAATAATATAGGCGATGACCAAATGGATGGAAGAAACAATAATGGCTACACTCAGAGGATCTTGACCACTGCAGGCTGGAATCATGTAGAAGATTCATGGAGGAGACAGAAATTGAGCTGAATTTTTTAAAAAAGAAAAATCTTATTGATTTCGGAGAGAGGAAAGGAGAGCTTGATTGGCTGTGTCCTGCATGCCCCTTACAGGGGACTGAGCCCACAACCCGGGCACATGCCCTGACCAGGAATGGAATCGTGACCCTCTTGGTGCATGGGACAATGCTCAACCAACTGAGCCACACAGGCCAGGCGAAATTGAGTTGGATTTTAAGGACTGAGTTGGAGGGAAGGACATTCTGGATGACGCAGAAAATGTGAGCAGAGTTAAGGGGCAGTAAGGAGCCTGGCATGTTCCATGGGCAGAGTGGATCGGTCTGCCTAGAAGAGCAGGCTTGTGAAGGAAATTGGCAGGTGACAAGGTTGGAAATATAAATCAGGACATCCTCGTGGCTTATTACTGTGGCTCTCAGAGCTTATTAACAGTCTTGGGGAAAGAAAGGTAAGATGATCAAATAAAAATAGTGTAGAAATAATCATCTGAAAGGGTGCCTTCCTACTGACTCTATATTTTCTGGACGTGTCTCCCCTCCTTGCTCAGGGTAAAGCAGCAGACAACCAGGTTTGAAATAGATTACCCCATCCTGGTGGGGGTTAGAATTTGAACTCAGAAAGACCCAACCACAGTCAGGTGATGCTGACCCTGGAATAAAATTGGGGTTGTTACATGGTAACCCAGACTCTGTCACACACTGAGTTTGGGGGAGGAGAAGCACAAAGCCTCAGGGACATAGTCAGTCTGCAGGGAGAGGGGATCAGGCTGGCAGAGAAGTGACCAAAACACGTTGCCTGGCAACCACTGGTCCATGAAGCTTCGAGGCTCCTCCTACAAGCCAGGTTCCTACAGGGAATCCTTCCTTCCTTGAGTTCACTTAAATGGCTCTCTGTTCCTTGCTCCCAAATGGGCTTTAAGGAGTATGACAAACCCAAAGCATTTCTTCCCTAACACCCACTCTCCCTGCCATTTTGGACAAAAGCTTGCAGGAAAATTGTTGAAGATTGAATGATTGAATGAACAACGAATGGTACAAAATTCCATCATTTAAATCAGGGGTCCCCATGCCGAAACCGGTTTGGCTCAGTGGATAGAGCGTCGGCCTGCGGACTGAAGGGTCCCAGGTTCGATTCCGGTCAAGGGCATGTACCTGGGTTGCAGGCACATCCCCGGTGGGAGATGTGCAGCACTAATGCCTGCCAGCTGCCTGACCTTGGGCAGGTTCTTTCACCTCTCAGTGCTTCGTTTCCTCATCTTTAAGATGGGATAATAGTTCTTAATAATCCTTTTAAGGTTAAATAAATGGTGGGATATATGATTACACATTTTTACATCAAAGTCTACTTTATAGAAAGCTCTATATCAGGGGTCCTCAAACTTTTTAAACAGGGGGCCAGTTCACTGTCCCTCAGACCGTTGGAGGGCCGGACTATAGTTTAAAAAAAAACTATGAACAAATTCCTGTGCACACTGCACATATCTTATTTTGAAGTAAAAAAACAAAACGGGAACAAATACAATATTTGTATTTGCATGTGGCCCGCGGGCCGTAGTTTGAGGGCCCCTGATTTAAATTCTTTCAGGAAAACCCAGGGCGTTCCACTTTACCTCCCAATAGTTTGCTAATTAACCATCAATGGCTACCTCCCATGTATACTTACCATGTGCCAGGCACCGTACTAAGCTCTGCATTTTTTTTAGATTGGTGATTAGTTCAGAGCTGGGCCCTGAGCCAACTGCCTGAGTTTAATGCCTGGTTCTGACTCTTATCAGCTGTGTAACCTTGAGAAAATTACTTAACCTCTCTGCGTGGCAGTTTCCTCACTCATAAAATGGGAACAATAACTTATCTGCCTCGGGTTGCTGTGGGGATTCAATAAGTGAAAACAGGCAAACACTTAAAATGATGCCTGACACAAAGTGCTCAATAAATACTAAATCTAATCTTCAAAACACCCTTCGTAAGGTAAATACTCTTATTATCTCCAGTTCAGAGATAGAAAAACTAACGCTTAAGAGAAGTTAAGCACTCTCCTGGACTAGTAAGTGGTCATGGGGCTGAGGTTCAAACCATGGCTGATTTCAGAACCTGTTTGCAGAGATGTTATCTTAGGTAGGTTAAATGTTTGTTATGCATCTACTGGGTACACAGGGCAGGGTGCTAGGGATCCAGCTGTCACCAAGACACGCCCAGACTCCAAGCTAATGGAGCCTGCCACCCCTGTCCCTAGGGCCTAGGCCCTCTCTGGCGGCTAACCCAGCTGGCCCTTCAACGCAGCCCTTACTGAAGCCCTCTGAGCCCTTGCTCCCTGGGGGGATGCTTTGGGGGACTCGGGCCTATGGGCTGGACCGTTCACATGTCCAGGAAGGAGAGGGAGACCCACCACGCAAGGAACAGTCTCCTGTGGGTGGCCAGTGTCTCCTTCAGCACCCTCTGCATTATTCCCTGAAGCTGGCAACATGCAAATCCATCTTTTAATAAAATACGGTCCGAGCTGACATAAAACCAGAGGGAGACTGCGGTCCAGCTGTGAAGCCCTGCCCGGCTCTCAGAGGGTTGACAGCAAGCTCAGGGCGAGCTGCAGAACGCCACGTAGCAGAGAGTCAGCCTCAGCCTTCCGGCCTCGGCCTTGGTCTCCAGCCTGTCCCAGTCCTCAATCTGCTTCTCATTAGCAGCACAAGTGAAACCTGGCTGGGTGCCAGACTGGGCGGGAGGGCTTGGCAGGACACGTTCACCAAGCCCCACCTCCCTAGCCTGGGTTCCGTCGGCTCAGCCCTGTCTGTCAGCTCCTCTCTCCACCTCCTCAGGTCCTCCCTCTCCTGTGCAGCAACCTCTTCCCTGCACTTACACACACACACACACCACACACACACACACACAAACACACACATACACACAGTGCACATGCACCTCTCACTCCACTCATCACCCAGCCCCTCCAAACTTTCTTCCTTATCTCTTTAGAGCCCTCATAACCCTCAGACAGTGTAATCCAGAGGTTCAAAGGCATACACTCTAGCATTAGGGCAGCTTGGGTTCAAATTCTGCTTGCTAGCTATGTGACTTTCACAAGTTATTTAATCTCTTTGGGCCTTAGCTTCTCCAACAGTAAAGTGGGGATGATAGGGTTCCTGTGAGAATTAAATAAAATAACACAAATAAAAGGCCTAACTTAAAATCAGTGCAGGTCTCCCAAAGGCATAAAAAAGGCTGGTCAGAATTCAGAGCGTTAATCTTCCCAAGAAGACTTACAAATGGCCAAAGGAGGGTCCTGTTTCCAGGGACAGAAATGGACTGTTATTTTGGATGAGTCACTGGGGAGTAGGAAGCTGAAGGGGCCTCTCTCTGTGTTCTAGAGACCTCAAAGGCAGTCAAATGTCGCCGTCTATATTTGTTCATTGAGCACTTCCTAAGCACCATCCGTGTGCCAGGCATTGTGCAGGGAACCACAGCCTCCTGCAGACCTAGGACCTCAGATGCAGTGGCAAAGAGAAACATAAAAATAAATGGTCACCAAGCACATATTGGTGAAGGCAATAATAGTGGTGCAGAAACAGGAGAGGAACCAGCTTCAAGGCCATAAGGGCAGTTCGGAAACCTTCTTGGGTGACTGGGATCTGGTCTCAAAGGGAGACCACACACATGGACAGAAGGCGCTTCCCTGTCCGGAGGCGTGGAGACAGATCTTGACCCTTCTAGCTCTCAACTGTGTAGGACAGCGGTTCTCAACCTGTGGGTCGCAACCCCTTTGGCGGTCGAACGACTCTTTCACAGGGGTCGCCTAAGACCATCCTGCATATCAGATATTTACATTATGATTCATAACAGTAGTAACATTACAGTTATGAAGTAGCAACAAAAATAATTTTATGATTGGGTCACAACATGAGGAACTGTATTTAAAGGGCCAGAAGGTTGAGAACCACTGGTGTAGGAGGTCCCATTTGCTCTGCAAAGGAAGCAGGCAGAATTCCTTAGCCCCATTTGGCTGATGATAAAGTGGAGGCACTGAGAGGGAGTGGCATCTCCCTCCAGAGCAGACTTTTAGTAAACGGATGTCCTCCCGGATCCCAAATGGCCAGTTCTTGCTGCTTCCACGCTTGGCAGGAGTTTGCCAGGAAGAAAAGATGAGGGGGAGGAGCAAGGCTGGAAAGATAAGCCAGGGCGGGCTGGCCACGGGCCTGGTGTGGGGCCTGGACTTTGTCCCTTGTGGGCTCGCGGAGCCTACACAGGAGTGTCCACACCCCCATGTTGTTCCACCAGTTGCAAGGCCAGACTTTGTCCTTGCGATTCCCAGAACTGCCCTTAAACAGGACTCCTCACTGCATGGTTTAAGCACAACGATTTCACAAGAAGCCTGCTCAAGGAGAGGGGCGTTCCCCTTTGGAGAATCATCTCACCTTTATGGCCCCCTGTTGTGTCCACGCAGGGCACAGGCATGAGGAGGGCCGAGCGGGCACTACCGTTTGTGGGACACTGAGTGAACCAGGCCCTCCTCTGGGACCCTCATAAATGAAAGTCCCCTCCACCCTAAAATCAGAACTCGAGGCAGCTTCACTGGCACCACGTGCAATGGAAACATCTGTGTCTCAGCAGCCTGGAATGAGAGTAGGACAGAAGCCCGGTTGTGGCTGAGCTGTGCCCACATCTCAGGGGCTTGTGGAGGATTCAACTGCCCCTCAATGCTGCAGGAAGGGAATGCTGGAGGGCAGCTGGGGAGGCTGGGGCCCTCCTGCTTTACTCTGAGTCCACACGGGCCAGGTAGCCAGGACAGACACCTCCCTGGCAGGGGTGAGGCCAGATTGAGTGGGACAGACTTACCAAATAAAAATACAAGATGCCCATTTACATTTGATTTTAGATAACCCAGAAAAAAAATATTTAGTATCTATTCCACAGAGCCATGGATAACATTTTAAGAATTTTTTTTTTACTTTATATTTATTGTTGAAAGTATTACAGGTGTCTCTCTTTTTTTCCCCATTGACAAAAGGTTTTTAAATTGATTTTTTAGAGAGAGAGGAAGGGAGAAGAAGAGAGAAACATCGATGTGAGAGCGTGACATTGATTGGCTGCCTCCTGCATGCCCCCTACTGGGGATTGAGTCAAAAAACCCAGGCATGTGCCCTGACCAGGAATGGAACTGGCGACCTTTTGGTGCCTGTGAAGATGCTCAACCAACTGAGCCACACTGGCCAGGGTGAAGGGGACAGATTTAAGATTTGATTTGAAGATAGACTCTATGGGGATTAGTGATGAGTTGGATGTAGGAGATGAAGATGTGGGAGAAATCAAGGATGCCCCAGGCTCCAGGCTTGGGGAACTGTGTGGTTAGAAAGGGAGATGAAGCAGGATCAGATTAGAGAGGGGAATCATGGGTTCTTTTTCTGCTAATGTGAAACTGGGGTTCTGGGCACGGTCCCCTGGGAGTGAGAGCATAGAGAGCAGAGATAACACTCCAGAACCAGGCCTTGAAAACCATCAACACTTGCAAGTCACTCAGAGGAGGAGGGCAGCCAAGGAAATTGAGTCAGAGCAGCTGGGGAGGCAGCAGGAAAATTCACAGGGGTGGGCAAGAGGAGAGAATGGGCAGAAGGCAGGGGGCTGACCATGTTGGAGGCTTCAAGGAGGTCTCATAAGAAACCAAAGCCACCCTGCAGTGGACTGAAGGGAGAATTAGAGAGGAGAGGAGATAGCAAAAGTACCACATCCATCAAGAAATTCTGAAGTTTGGGAGGGGCTAAGGGCAGGGGGAGCAGAGGCAGCTTAAGGGCGGTGGAATAAGGGCAGGAATCCGTGGTAACGTTTGGGGCACTTCCCTGCTGGGAGACAAACCTTGACCCTCCTCCAACTGGCAGTGGGGCCTTTGAGAAATCCAGTCAAGTAGAAATTGTAAACGGCCTTTCAAAGTGCATTAAGAGCTATAGGAGAATGTGAGGGGTGAACACACCGTGGTACACACATAATGGAACTGATGATACATGTGGACGGGTTTCAAAACCATTACAGGGAGTGAAAGAAGCCAGACTCAAAAGAGCGCCTCCAGTATGAGTCCATTTATTCAAGTTTTCTATATGTTCGAAATTGTTTATAATAAATGTTGAGGAGAAATAAAAAGGATGTGAGAATCTTTTTCATCCAATCCTAAAATATATGTCGAGCATGTGCTGTATGTCAGGTGTTGCAAGAAGTTCTAGCACAGGCAAAAGTAACCAATGATGAAATAAAAACCAGAACAGTGGCTGTCTCAGGGGGCAGGGTGGTGGTGGATTGACTGAGCAGGGGCATGAGGTGATGGTGATGGGTTTAATTCACACAAGTGTATGCATTTGTCAAAACTCAGCAAATGGTACACTTGAGATGTGAACATTTCATTGCATGTAAATGTTACCTTGAAAATGAATTATACTTATTCAACTCTACTTAATGATATACATGGTGAAGTACTCAGGGGGTGAAGTATGCTGAAATTTGCAACTCTCCTTGAAAGGTATCCTATATAATAAAAGCCTAATATGCAAATTATCCCCTCAGGCGGTCATTCGACAGGGAGTTTGACTGGGAGACCGGGGGTTCGACCACTCACTATGATGTGCACTGACCATCAGGGGCAGCATGGAACATGGCAGGCATCAACGACGCAGTGCTGGCAGAGGGCGGCAGTGGAGGCACTGCCGGCCCCAATGGGCCCCGACAAGAGCAGGACTGTGGCAGGATGGTGGAGCAGGTGAGTGGGCAGTGCCAGGCCAAGGCGGGTGCGAGCGGGGGCCTGATCGCCCCACCAATCACCCCGCAGATGGCAACCAGCAGTGGCGGCAGGGGGCAAGGTCCCTGCTCCCAGGCCCAGATCGATCATCCTGTAGGTGGAGCAAGTGAAGGGGCGGCACCAGGCCAAGGCAGGGTGCCAGGCGGGGCTGCGGGGCTGTGAGGCTGGGGGCACAAACTGGGGCTGTGAGGCTGGGGGTACAAACTGGGGCCTGATCTCCACAGGCCACCCCGAGGAAGACCCCCCCCCACGAATTTGTGCACTGGGCCTCTAGTAAAAAATAAGATGGATTGATGGGTAGATGGAGAGATGGATAGATATATGATGAAGCAAATAGAGCAAAATGTTACCATCTATGTGGTGGGTATATGGGTGTTCATTCTACAATTTATTCATGTTTTCTATATATTTGAAATTATTTATAATAAATGTTGCGGATAAATAAAAAGGATGAGAATACTTTCATTCCAATCCTAAAATATATGTCAAACATATGATGCTGTATGTCAGCTGTTGTAAGACAGAAAGTGGTGCTGATGGAGATGCTCAACGCTGTGGCATGAGGCACCTTGAGAGAGGGCCAACCGACTGGCCCTTAGACAGAGAGCCATCACTGTTCCTTCTCATGGGAGACACCCAGGGCCAGAGGTAAAGAGGAAAAAGGAAAGCACACCTGGATCTCTGCCAGGAACCGATTTAAAGAAACAAGTTTCAAGCTGATGGGGAAGGTTAGGACACAAGGATTGGGATTGTGATAGTCAACACATTCCTGAAGAGTTAAATACAGCCAGGCTTGGGAATAACTGGTAAACCCCAGTGGTTCAAATATGCCCCCATCTAACTTGCTCTCTGGGTCTTGGTGTATCTTTAGGGATTTTCATCACAGTGCTGTTTTAAGAGTAAAAACTTAGCAACAACTGACGTGTATGCTGAAGGGGATACTGATTAGGTCATTCATGATGGCTTAAAAAATGCAATGAGATTCTATGCAGCTGTTAAAAACAACTGACGTAAATCTACATGTCCTGGGTTTTGAACAGCCCAAAACTTAATGTAAAGTAATATATATATAATATATATATTAAAATATCTATATATATAATAGGCTAAGTGACCAGCTGACCGGCCAACCGGCCAACCAGCTGGTACCTATGATACACCCGACCACCAGGGGACAGATGCTCAACGCAGGAGCTGCAGAGCAACAGCAACTTTGCAGAGTGCCCTCTCACACTCCGGGACCCCTTGGGGGATGTCGGACTGCCCATTTTGGCCCGATCCCCACAGGTCAGGCCAAGGGACCCCACCGGTGCATGAATTGTAGCCCATGGGAACCTTCTCCAACCTGCCCTTACCCAACCTGCCATCTTCCCACCCTGTCTCTGTGGGGCCTTCACCCCACACACCACAGTGGAGCTGCTCCATGGAAAACCTGTTCCCTTGCCTCCAGCCACCATCCCGCCCCCAGCCAGGGCCTGGGCCCCACAAAGAGAGCCTGTGTTGGGCCCAGAACTGAGCAAGCAGACAGCCCACACAGCCCCTGTGCCCCTCAGCACAAAGGCTGGTCTGTGTGCCCTGCCAGAGGGCCACCACCTCCCTTCCTCTGCCAGGCACTACAACCTAGTCATCGGAATCTCCCCTGAGGCTGTCACTCGGAGTCTGCAGCCCAGGCGGCAGGGGCACCCTCCACTGAAGCACCTCAGATGACTCCAGCACGTCCAGCAAGCAGTGGCCGGTTCCAAGCTCGCTGGCTCAATGTGGGCAGCATCAGTCTCTCTGAGGCTCCTTGTCCCCTCGAGGGTTGGTCCGGCTGATGGCTGAAGAGCTCCATCCAGCTCTCCCCTAATCAGGTCACTGCTTTTGGCCCTCCCACACCCTTCAACTCACCTTGAAAAAGACACCAGAACCCAGCTGGTGTGGGTCAGTGGTTGAGCATCGACCTATGAACCAGGAGGTTACAGTTTGATTCCCAGTCAGGGCACATGTCTGGGGTTCAGGCTTGATCCCCAGTGTGGGACATGTAAGAAGCAGCCAATCAATGGTTCTCTCTCATCATTGATGTTTCTATCTCTTTCTCCCTCTTCCTTCCTCTCTGAAATCAATAAAAATGTATATTTATTTTTTTTTAAAAAAGACACCAGTGATGGGCACAAAGATCTGTGGTGGACCACTGTCCACCAGGCCCACTTTCCTGCCCAGGCTCTTCTTGCCTCATCATCTGCCCCTGGGGCACCAGTCCCTTTGCCTTCACGCCCTTGGATCCCTATCCTCCCGCTGAACCAGAAGCACCCTCCCTGGGTCCTCTCCTCCATTCAAACCCATCTCCTTCAGTCTCCTCCATTCCCCTCACTGCAACGAACATTCCCTCCACAGACCTTTACTGTGAGCCAGGCATGATCTGTGCATCTCTACTTCAGCACCTCCAGGCCTCACTAGCTCAGTGACTATCACTGGTGTTTGGGACCCATGCCCCTTGTCCTGTTGGCCTTGGTGCACTCAGCAGGTGCTCTGGGCCACATGTGAAGAGACTGCTTCTCCTTCATGGGTCCTCCTCTGAGCTCCTTAGGTGGACAGTTTTCGAGAACGAACACAGCTCCCACCTCAAGCACCCACCTGGCTTTGCTTCTCCAGCTGAATTGAAGGCTTTCTCAGCTGCTCAGCCTGTACTCAGAACAGCCCGGAAGTGGTGGGGATTTAATGCCACCAGGAGCCACCCTCCACCCACGAGGGTCAGTTGGGGGATAAATGCTGCAGCTTCCCCTTCCCGCCGCCACAATTCAGAGGGGCATCCTACCTGGTTCCTTATATGATCCCAGTCGAATGGGTCCCAGGTGCCCACACTGGTAACCACCCACACACCACTGACCTCCCCTTCCTGTCTCCCTCTCCCTCCTCCCTCCCTGGTGCTCACCCCCTGCCTCACATCCACAGCTAGCATTTGTCACGTGCCTGTCATGTATCAGCCTGTGGGGATATGGGACAGGAGAAACTCCCTGTGTGCTCCCTGCACCCTACAGTGGGAGAAGGGGGCAAGAGGAGGGAGGAGAAATGGGGCATGACTCTTTAGGGGAAAACTGGAGGAATTCCTCCCTTGGCCCAGGTGCTTCAGGACTCAGCTGGACTTGGCATCGCAGATCATTCCTGCCCTGCCTGCACCCTGAAGAGCTGAGTGCAGGGACTGTGTTGCCTGGGCCCCTAGTCCTTCTCTTCCATTGGAGTCAGCCAACAGGAGACACTGGCAGGAGAAGGGGGGCCTGGGAGAGAGGGCAGAGTGTCCTCCCCTCAATGTGGTTGGGGGCAGGGCCTCCTGTCATGTGGCCCTCCTCTCACCAGCAACTGGAAACACTTTCTCCCCGCCCCCTCCCCACTGCTGCCTGTGGTGCCTCAACACCTCTTGTGGTTCCCTCCACTCTGCCCACCATTAAGAAAATGCCCTTAGGCCCAACCGGCATGGCTCAGTGGTTGAATATCAACCTATGAACCAGGAGGTCATGGTTTGATTCCCGATCAAGGCACATGCCCGGGTTTCAGGCTCAATCCTCAGTGTGGGGCATGCAGGAAGCAGCCGATCAATGATTCTCTCTCATCATTGATGTTTCTATCTCTCTCTTCCTCTCCCTTCCTCTCTAAAATCAATAAAAATATTTTTTTAAAAAAAGAAAATGCCCTTAGTAACCCCTGCTGAGTTGCTGCTTAGCTCCTGTTGCCCTGACCCACAGATCTGGACAGCACCCAACTCCAGCAAAGCAGCAAGTCTTCAGCATTGGACTCAGATGACCGAGGTTCAAATCTCAATGCCACCATTTACCTTGAAGTCGCTTGGCCTTTCTCAGCCTTCGTTTAGACATCTAGAAAATGGATATGGTAATAGCGATGCTAACCAGACCTCAATGCGGCAAATACCAGACCCCTCTTAAGACCAGTTCAGGAGAAGAAAGGGGAATTATGGAAGGACACTGGGAGTCCTAATGAGAATGAGGAACTAGACTCGGGTTCTCATTTCTTTTGTCTCTTCATGTCTGTTTCTCTCCTTCTTCCCCTCTCTCTGCTACACCTCACATGTAGCCAAAATGGTTCTCCTCCAGCTCATTGTATACTCTGAATAAATATAGAATTTATTCCACAGAAATAGGCTCACAGTTTTATTCTGGGCTGCAACCTGCTTTTGCCCACTTATCACCAGGAACCTCTCCTGCACCACTGACTATTCTCCTACACCAGTGGTCGGCAAACTGCGGCTCGCAAGCCACATGCGACTCTTTGGCCCCTTAAGTGTGGCTCTTCCACAAAATACCAACTTCTGCGCATGGGCCACGAAGTTTCAATCGCATTGTACGTGCGCACCCGCACGTGGTATTTTGTGGAAGAGCCACACTCAAGGGGCCAAAGAGCCGCATGTGCCTCGCAAGCCGCAGTTTGCCGACCACTGTCCTACACCATAGATCAGTGATGGCGAACCTATGACACGCGTGTCAGAGGTGACACTCGAACTCATTTTTTTGTTGGTTGATTCTTTGTTAAATGGCGTTCAAATATATAAAATAAGTATCAAAAATATAAGTCTTTGTTTTACTATGGTTGCAAATATCAAAAAATTTCTATATGTAACACGGCACCAGAGTTAAGTTAGGGTTTTTCAAAATGCTGACACGCCGAGCTCAAAAGGTTCACCATCACTGCCATAGATGGACAGCACAGCGTTCAGCAGTAACCTAACCTTCCACTGGATGTTCTACCAATATTTTATTTCATTGACTTGTCCTTTAGCCTAGGACGTTTTCATAGAAACTATCACTGGTGTTTGGGACACATGCCCCTTCCGCAGAGCCAGCTCCCAGGACCCCCTTTGAAGCAGGCAACCTACTCACTCTGTCTTGCTTTCTTTCCTCCACCCCCAGCCCTTGATCTGGCTCTCACTGAGGCTCACCACATCAGTGCGGTGGTAGACACAGCACCCTCTCTCTCCAGTCCTGCTTTGATTTGCTCTCAGCTTTCTGGAGGTACCCCCTTGGGGATGAAACCATCTTCTGTTTGGTCCATGTTCCCCAGCAGCTGTGACTTTTAAAAAACAGTTCACTCTTATGCTGAAGAGAAGCACAGAGCAGCTGTTCTCTTTCTCCAAAGGCCTTACTGCTTTTTAAGTTCAAACAATAGTGATTTGGTTGAACATACACATCACATCTCTCCAGAGGCCTTCAAAAGAAGAAGAGGACAGTACAGAGCTTTTAAAAATATTGTACAGAATAAAATTGTGAATATCATGTCAGGCACAGTAGCTGGGATACCATGGCACACTCAACTGGGCAATTTGAGGTAAGTTTGATAAAAAAAAAAAAAAAGACTATTTACAAAGGTGAAGGGAGACTTTAGAAAACCAGTGTAAGGTGATGCAAAATCCTGGGGCCAGAAACATCAAGGGACCATTCCCAAAGGTGAAGGAGCAATTGCTAGAACCCCGAGAGAATGAGAGCGTAGAGAGGGCCCTGGACAAGAGCTGGAGCCTTTAGGAGAATAGATACATCCAACGCGTGGGGATCCAGAAAGGAAGGAGCTGTGGGACAAATACCCAGGCCTCACTTTCCTTCTGCCTTCCAACTACCATCTCATCTAACAGCCCCAACTGGAAAACTTGATGGCATGGCTGCCCACTGAAGCAGGCTTAAGGCTCCAACATCCCAAGACACAGGCCAGAGGAAGCAGGGACCAGGGAGGGCTCCGGGCGGAGCAGGAAGGAGGAGCAAAAGGTATACTTTCACCAATGCTCTAAAAATACACAACCCAATGCGAAATTATGAATTTAGTGAACAGAAACTAGGTAGTAATTATTGCAAAACTGACTTACTTATTTGCACAAATGATTTTTTGGTTTTACAAACATTTTCAACTAGTTACCTTTAAGTATCAAACTTGCCCCTGTCATTAAAATGTGGTTTTATTTATGGAAAAGTCAGCTTACTCGGAGCTGTTCGGGACCCCAGACGTTCAGGTCAATACAGGTATGGAGCAAACTTGGGTTGGCTTTGAGTTGAGCACATTTCCTGCAAACGTCCCCTCCAGGGACCTCCTTGATTATATCCAAAGAGGGGGAAGGCGGATAGTTCCCCAGAAGGAAATTAGAGGGCTGCTGAAAGGGGAAGCAGCTGCTGGAAGGCCATGGCATGTCAGCCATTCATTCCACGAAGGCGCAAATTAACTTGCAAAAGGTCACCCCGTTGGTAAGTGGCTAAACCCCGATCGAAATACCAGCCTGTTCTCCCCAGCAGCTCTGGAAAATACTCCAGGCAGCCTTACACATTAAACTATGATCTTTAAGCACCTGATCAGCAAGGTCTTTCCCAAAGGTGTTCTCTCTTGGTGCTCCCATCAGGTATACGGAGGTCTACCCCGGGGCCCCCTGCCCTGGGTGACCTGGCAGCCGGCAAGCATTTCCCAAGGAAAGTCCTCATACAGGAACTTGTCTGTGCTCTCAGTGTCCCAGGTAGGAGACACCATTGCAAAGTTGTGCTTCACCGATAATTAACGTGACACCAATAAGGACAGACCCTGCACCTAACTGGGGGCTCTGCTCAACTCCAAGCTGCCCACAGACCCCCTGCCAGCAGACATGTGGCTTCGTCCACAGGCCCAGCTCCTGGGACATGTCAGCCAGCGCCCTCCTGGACACGTGATCTCAAAGACAGACGCCATGGAAACAGACTCTCCCTGCAGGACTGCTTTAAGCAAGTCATGCTCAAACTCTTTCCTTCTAGTTCCTAACTAACCTCTTCTCACCTTATGCTAACGGGTAATGATGACTTTATAAACTTGGAAAATGGATCAGGAAAGCGCCACTTCGAACCAAGCGAGGACAAACTGCACCAAGGTTAGAAGACACTGTGTTTAAAAAGCTGTTTCGAACAACTGACCTTTTCAGACAAATCCCAGCAAAATTTCTCCCTTGGCACCGCCTCTGAGACCGCAGAGTGGGGCGGGTGTCATTACCCGTTAGCATAAGGTGAGAAGAGGTTAGTTAGGAACTAGAAGGAAAGAGTTTGAGCATGACTTGCTTAAAGCAGTCCTGCAGGGAGAGTCTGTTTCCATGGCGTCTGTCTTTGAGATCACGTGTCCAGGAGGGCGCTGGCTGACATGTCCCAGGAGCTGGGCCTGTGGACGAAGCCACATGTCTGCGGGCAGGGGGTCTGTGGGCAGCTTGGAGTTGAGCAGAGCCCCCAGTTAGGTGCAGGGTCTGTCCTTATTGGTGTCACGTTAATTATCGGTGAAGCACAACTTTGCAACGGTGTCTCCTACCTGGGACACTGAGAGCACAGACAAGTTCCTGTATGAGGACTTTCCTTGGGAAATGCTTGCCGGCTGCCAGGTCACCCAGGGCAGGGGGCCCCGGGGTAGACCTCCGTATACCTGATGGTGGCCAACCTGAGTTGGAGCAGATTTCATCGCACCTGACAACTCCAGTCTCTTTTAGCCACATCACTTGCCCACCCTCTGTTCCTGTGATAGCCGGGCTTCAAGATGGACCCCACATCCTGGCACTCCAGCCCTGGTGCAGTCCCCTTCCATAATACATAGAGCTCACTGTGTCATGGGTGCTGAAAATGGCATAATGTGACTAGGTCAAAGCAGACATTGTGGCTTCCACCTTCCTCTCTCTGGGATCCCTCCTGGGGAGAGCCAGCTGCCATGTTGTGAGGACACTCAAGCAGGCCTGTGGAGAAATCCACAGGACGAAGAATGGAGGCCTCCTGCCAATGGCCAGCATGAACTGATCATCCATGGGAGTGAGCCCTCTTGGAAATCGGTCCTCCAGCCCCAATTCAGTCTTCGGATGATGCACCTTGATGCCCAGCTACACCTTGATGGCAGCCTCACGAGAGACCCTGAGCCAGGGCCGCTGGCCTCAGCTGCTCCTGGATTCTGGACCCACAGAAATTTTGAGACGTTACATGGTTATTGTGGCTTTAGACCACTATGTTTTTTGTTTTGTTTTTTATCAACATTTTATTTTTTTTAAATTTTGTTTTATTGCTTAAAGTATTACAAAGAGTATTACATATGTCTCCTTCCCCCCCCCTCACCCCCCGC
>NW_005354874.1:5501329-5518990 GCF_000412655.1 Myotis brandtii
TCCCGGCCTTCCCGCTGCAGTTTGACAGTCTGTTCGATGCTGCTCTGCCTCTGTATCTATTTTTGTTCATCAGTTTATAATGTAGACCACTATGTTTTGTTACACAAGGTGATTTGTTTCATAGCATTAGTTCCATATTCTGGGCACTCAAATCCAAAAAGGTTAGCCTCCAGGGGATCAGAGCAGAAGGAAAAAAGGCAGAAAATGGACATGGAGGGGCAAACGGACATTTATTCAGCACACTTGCATTCCTCGTTCATTACCATCCTGATTCTCATTGAAAGAAAGAAAGAAAGAAAGAAAGAAAGAAAGAAAGAAAGAAAGGTATTAAAAATAAAGTCCTGGCTGGGTAGCTCAGTTTTTGTTAGAGCATCATCCCAATACACCAAGGTTTTGAGTTCGATTCCCAGTCAGAGCATATACAAGAACCAATCAATAAGTGGAACAGCAAATCCCTCTCTCTCTCTCTCTCTAAAAAATCAAATAAATTAAATCAATAAATAAAAATGAAAATAAATAAATAAAAATGTAACAAAGTTGTCCAATGCACTCCAACCAGTAGAACCTAGGACTATCCCCCTCCATAAGCTGGTACTACCCTCCCACAAAGTGCCCCAAATTATGTTTCTTCTATAAAACTACACCACACTATTGACTACGTTAAAAATAAAGTCCTGTCTGGGTAGCTCAGTTTTTGTTAGAGCATCATCCCAAAACACCAAGGTTTTGGGTTCAATTCCTAGTCAGAGCATATACAATAACCAATCAATAAGTGGAACACAAATCCCTCTCTCTCTCTCTCTCTCTCTCTCTCTCTCTCTCTAAAAAATCAAATAAATTAAATCAATAAATAAAAATGAAAATAAATAAATAAAAATGTAACAAAGTTGTCCAATGCACTCCAACCAGTAGAACCTAGGACTATCCCCCTCCATAAGCTGGTACTACCCTCCCACAAAGTGCCCCAAATTATGTTTCTTCTATAAAACTACACCACACTATTGACTACTAAAACTCTCTATCAAAATAACTCTCATCTCAATTTGGCTATCTCTTTCCTTCCTCCCTCCAACACGGTGTCACCTGAGCATCTGATGCTGTAGGTTCTTGCCATCTGCATCCAGAAAGTTGATTGAAATCATGACCTGGGCAAAGCTGACCTTAGAACCCTCGGCACTCCTCTAGGGACTTCACCACCACCTGGGTAATGGAATCCCCTTAACCACAAACACTCTGCAGAGAGTTGGACAACCTGCCATAAACACCCTGGAGCATTCTCATTACCAATGAGTTTGCCAAGCCTTTATTAACACGCTAGCTTGACACAAGTTTATTCAATCCATTCACCAGCACTGTCTACGGAGAAAGTTAGCTTGAGTATTAGTTTCCTGCAGCTGCTGTAACAAATTACCAGACACTTAGTGGTTTAAAGCAATAAAAGGTTATTCTCTCACAGTTCTGGAGGTCAGAAGTCTGAAGTCAGTATCACTGGACCATAATCAAAGTGCCTGCAGCACCGTGCTCCCTCTGGAAGCTCCAGGGCAGAATCCGCTCCTGCCTCTTCATCTTCTGGGGCTGCTGGCATTCCTAGGTCTACGGCACCATCTTGCAAATTTTCAGGCCTCAGGTCCAGCATCTTTATTTTTTTTTAATGTATGTATTTTTTATTTTATTTTCTTAGAGAGAGAGGAAGGGAGAGGAATAGAGAGATAGACACATTAATGAGAAAAAAACATCATCGATCAGCTGCCTTTTGCATGCCCCTACTGGGAATCGAGCCCACAACCCAGGCAATGAGAAAAAAAATCATCGATCAGCTGCCTCTTGCATGCCCCCTACTGGGAATCGAGCCCACAACCCAGGCATATGTCCTAAAAGGAATCGAACCCATGACTTCTTGGTTCCTAGGTTGATGATCAACCACTGAGCCACACCGGCTGGGCAAGTCCAGCATCTTTAAATCTTTCTCTGCTCTGTCTTCACATCACTTTCACATCACTTCACAGAGGGAGGCATGGGTGTCAGGCCTCCCTCTGCCTCTCTCATAAGGACACTTGTGATAGTGCGTAGGGTCTACCCAGATAATTCAGGGTGCTCTGTCTCAAAATCCTTAATCACATCTGCAAAGACCCTTTTTCCTTGTAACATTTACAGCTGACAGGGATTAGGACCTGATTTCTCTGGGGGCCATTATTCAGACTTGGCACAGCTCACACACACCCCCCAAAGCTTTTCTGCCTCATGGCCATTGCATTCTCTTCTAACAGTTACAAATAAGCCTTGCCAGGCTCTATCATTTTCCAAAAGTCAACATCAAAGTTACTCTTTCTACTTTTTGGAATTCACTTGAGACCTATACTTCCCCAGGCCACATCAGTCTAGACATAAAAATTGGGTCATAATAAACAAAAACAGCATTTCTCCTTTGCTATTATTGCCGGTTCTCCAGCCCCCTCCCTAGAAATGTTGGGAATCCCTAAAATGTATCTCTTAAGTGGAGGCAGCTCAGCAGTTGAGACCATGGTTTCTGAACTCAGACTGCCTGGATTTGAATCTTCAGCCCTTCACTGTGCTCAACTGTGTTTTCCAAATATACAGAAATATCTCCCATCCCATAGGCTCTTCTATAATGTGGACCTGACCCCACCCCTATCAAGAGCAGGAGCCCTTGAACCTGGGTGAGCCTGTAAGTGCTTTCTCTCATAGCATATGGTGGAAGTGTCCCTGTGCCACTTCCAGGCCACTCCTTTACCTGGGCTAGCAGCTCCCTATTCCTGCCTGTGGGAATGTTTGTTCTTGCGATGCTCCTCTCTGGAGCCAGCCACATGCTGTGAGGAAGCCCAGGCACATGGAGAGGCCACCTGGGCTGCCAACCCCAGCTAGGCTGCCAGCCACCAACTGCCGGCACAGTTGAGCCTGCGAGTGCCTCCAGCCCCACCCACATCTGACTGCAACCAGGTTATACCCCACGTGAAACGCACTCAGTCGAGCTCAGTCACAACACAGAACCACGAGTGATTTGTTGTCTTAAACCATCAAGTTTTAGGTGGTTTATTATCTATAATAATAAAAATGTAATATGCTAATTAGACTGGACATCCTTCTGGACATCCTTCCAGACGACCTTCCGGACGAAGCTGGGGCTGTGAGGGAAGCCCGGGTCCTGGGTGCCAGAGGGAAGCCAGTGCCGGCAGCCGGGGGAAGGAAGGCCTACTCTTGCACAAATTTTGTGCATCAGGCCTCTAGTACAGCAATAAATGTTCAGACAAACCACTTATTAGCTGTGTAACCTGAAGCACGTGACAGGCCTCAGTTGAGGTTCTGGCCAGAAGCAGACCCTGTGACAACGACATGGTACATGTCAGTTATTTGGGGGGTTATTCCAGGAAACACAGGTAGAAGAGCGGGGAGGTGAGAAAGGGAGGAGAAGGTAGCCAATAGAAAGAAGGCATTTGTGACTGTGTCACCATGATGACCAGTCCCTATGGGGACCCTTTGAAAGAATGAGTAAAATTCAAAATGGTCTCGTCAATAAAATGGTGGGGCGGCCACTGTAGAAAACAGTATGAATGTTCCTCAAAAATGTTAAAATAGGGTGCCAGAGGGAAGCCAGTGCCGGCAGCCGGGGGAAGGAAGGCCTACTCTTGCACAAATTTCGTGCATCAGGCCTCTAGTACAGCAATAAATGTTCAGACAAATCACTTATTTATTAACTGTGTAACCTGAAGCACGTGACAGGCCTTAGTTGAGGTTCTGGCCAGAAGCAGACCCTGTGACAATGACATGGTACATGTCGGTTATTTGGGGGGTTATTCCAGGAAACACAGGTAGAAGAGCGGGGAGGTGAGAAAGGGAGGAGAAGGTAGCCAATAGAAAGAAGGCATTTGTGACTGTGTCACCATGATGACCAGTCCCTATGGGGACCCTTTGAAAGAATGAGTAAAATTCAAAATGGTCTCGTCAATAAAATGGTGGGGCGGCCACTGTAGAAAACAGTATGAATGTTCCTCAAAAATGTTAAAATAGAATTACCATATGATCCAGCAATCCCGTTTCTAGGTATAGATCCAAAATAATTAAAAATGAGATCTCAAAGAGGCATCTGCACAGCCATGTTCATAGCATTTTTCACAATAGCCAAAAGGTGGAGGCAACCTTTGCTGGATAAAGATGTAGTATATATGTACAGTGGAAAATATTTTTCAGCCTAAGAAATAAGGAAATTTTGTCATATGCTGCAACATAGATGCACCTTGAGGACATTATGTTAAGTGAAATAAGCCTGGCATAAGAGGACAAATACTGCATGATTCCACTTAAAGCTGTCAGATTCATAGAAACAGAAAGCAGAACGGTGGTTACCAGGGCTGGCAGTGGGGGGGAGTTGGGGGTGCGGGGGGAGTTGTTCAATGGGTATAGGAGTTCAGTTTTGTAAGATGAAAAGGTTCTAGATATCTGTTGTACAACACAGTGCACGTAGTTAACCTACAAATTAAAAAATGATGAAAATGGTAAAGTCATATGTAATGTACTTTTTAACACAATAAAAATATTTGCCCGGCCGGTGTGGCTCAGTGGTCGAGCATCAACCCATGCACCAAGAGGTCTTCCGTTGGATTCCCAGTCAGGGCACATGCTGGGTTGCAAGCTTGATCTCCCATGAGGGCTGTGCAGGAGGCAACCAACCGATGTTTTTCTCTCATGGATGTTTCTATCTCTCTCCCTTTGTATCACTCTCAAAATCAATAAAAACATATTTTTAAAACAATTTGTCTCATTAAAGAGCAAACGGAGGGTATTCACCGTCAGTTCCCTGGTTGAAAGTGACTCTCTTGGGGTGTTAATTCCCCGAAATCCCAAAGCCAGAGGCCACCCTTCGGGGAGAAGCAGGAAGCCATGGGCACATACTGGGACTCTCTGGGGCGCCTGAGGGCCATGGGGGAGGAATGATGCATCTGCCGCATCATTTCCCTTCGAGTCTCGGTTTTCTTGTCTGTAAAACACGAATGAGAAACACCCACCTGGACAGACCGTTGTGAAGGCTATTTTGGGTACCATCTGCTCCCTGCCTGCCCCTGCCCTGGGGGCCTCCTCAGTCTGAATCAGGAGTGCACGCAGCCTAGTCTCAGGTTAGGAGTCCCCCATCACCACACAATCCCCCTCCCACCCCACCCCCCTTTTATTCTTACAAATCAGTGAAATATTTGCCCAGCTCCAGTCTTTCGGAACCAGCCTGAGTGTCGGAAGACCAGGGCAGCGCTCTGGGCTCTGGAATACACGCTCTGCCTCCTCTGGGCTTAGCGGTCCCCTTCCTGGGTTACAGATGCCATCCTCACTGAGTGGGTGGGCACACAGGCCACCCTCTCTCGCCGGCCTCCACCGGCGTGACATCACCTTCCCCAGCAGAGAAGACGTAGTCCTTCCTTAGTATGTTTCATGCTCCAGCACCGCTTTCAACACCCTTTCTGGAAGCTGGGAGGGATTGTGCCAGAATATTAGCCGTGGTTGCTAGTTGTGGGACTTAGGGCGTAGCTATTTTCTTCTTTATCCTTTTTGTATTGTCTACCATAGGCACATTCTATTTTTAATTGACAGAATAACAAATTAGTGTTTTTTAAGTAAGCAATTTAAAAGCACGTGTGGTTGCCTTCAGCATTTTTCACAGCCTCAGCTCACCCTGGGCGTCAGTTCTCAGCTATTCTCCTCTGTTCTCTCCTCTGCCTTCGACACTTTGCTGCTGTCCTTCAGGGCTCTGAGCTAATTGCCGGGGTTGGTGCAGACCTCGCCAGTCGCCTGAAGGCTTCTTGATCCTTCACACTGGAAATATTGATCATGCAAATTTGTTTTTTAAAGTCTCCCAAGCCAAGAAATTGACCTCATGATCTCATGATGTGAGGCACTGAGATGAACACAACACGCCTTTCATAGTCTTCTTGCCAAAAATGCACAACCTGAGTCTAATCATGAAGAAACATCAGACAGACCTGATCTGAGACATTCTACAAAATTCCACAGCCCGTGCTCTTCAAAAATGCCAGTCCTGAAAGACAAAGAAAGCCCGAGGACCAGTTTCAGCCTGGAGGAGAGTAGAGACAGGATCACTAAATGTAACATGTGATCTGAGATGCTGTTTTGCTATAAAGAACATGATGGGGACAGTTGGTGAAAACTGAATCCGAATAAGGTCTTGGATTAGATAATCGTATTGAACTGATACAAGTTTCTGGAGTTGCGTAATCGCACTGTGGTTATATAAGAGCATGTCCTTTATATTTTTAGGAATTGTACGACTGAATCTTTGGGGGGTAAAGGGCATCATATCTGCATCTTATTCTCACTTTATTCAGAAAAAAATACACACACACAGAGAGGAATCTGGTGAAGAGTAAAAAAAAAAAATCCATGTTCTATTCTTGCAAACATAAGCCTGAAATTATGTTAAAATAAAAAGTTAAAAGGAAAAAATATTCCATAAACCTCAGGCTCCACAAGCATCTCAGCCCTCGGGGGTGCCCTTTCCTCACAGGCACGTTTCACTCTGTGACAAGACATCTCCCTCCCACAACTCCAATTCCTGCTGCCCCTTCCAGTGCCCATTCGGGGTGACCTAAGAACCCCTTTCTCTAATAAAGACAAAAACACCTCCCAAATCCAGCTCTGAAGCAGGAATTCCCCCTCATTTCACACACACCCTCCATCCCCATCTTTTAGGCAGTGGTTCTCAACCTCAGGGGACCTTGAAAGCTCCAAAACTTGGAAAACTCCCTAGATCAGAATCCCTGGGGGTGGGACCCAGGCGCCAGGGCTTTTTAAAGCTTTCCAGATAATTCTACTCAGTTGCCCTGACTTTAAAAAGTTGATGCGTGGCTCAGGGATTGAGCGTCAACCTATGAACCAGGAGATCACAGTTTAATTCCCAATCAGCGCACATGCCCGGGTTGTGGGCTTGATATATATAGTCTCCCATCCAGGAAGACTTAAAAGTATCTATGTCCCAGCCATCTTCCCACCCCGTCAAACCTGAAGCTTGGGTTAGGACCCAAGCAACTGAATTTTTTAACTCCCCAGGAAATTACACCTCCCTGATGTTGATCTTTAAATATAAAAATAAAAGGAACAATCAAAAACATATTTTAAAAATAAAGAAAAATGATCAGCTGGAAACAGGTGATTCCAAGGACCGGCCCAAGGTTGAGAACCAGGAACTTAGAACAATTCTCAAGCATTAGCGGGCATCCAGGTGACCGGTGAGGTTGATAATACACAGGCTGCTGGGTCCCACCGAGTCTCTGACTCAGGAAGTCCAGGATGGGGCCCGAGAGTGTGCACTTCGAACAAGTTGCAGTTAGGGGATGCTGGTGCTGCTGGTCTCGGGACCATACTTTCAGAACCGCTGATTGAGACCGTCTTGCTACGTAATGTGGTGCTGGGACAGCAACACCAGCGTCACTTGAGACAATGCAGACTCTCAGCACCGCACCTCCAGGCCTCCTGAGTCAGAATCTGCAGATAACAAGATTTCCAGGTGGTCTGTGCCCACAGGAGTGTTTGGGAAACACTGCTTCAAGGGAAATCCGAACCATCCACACACATTCACGTGCTATGGCCTCAAGTGTTTAGGACTGTGGATGGTGGGATGGGTGCAGGTGAGGAGAACCCGCATTAGAATAACGGAAAAAACCCTCTAATACAGTGGTTCTCAACCTTGGCTGCACATTAGAATCACCTGGGAATCTTTTAAAAATCCTGATTTCTGGGCCTCATCCTCCAGAAATTCTGTTTCTTTGTTACTAATGTTGTGGCCCCACCCCATAACAAAGAAACAGAATTTCCGGAGGATGAGGCCCAGAAATCAGGATTTTAAAAAGATTCCCAGGTGATTCTAATGTGCAGCCGAGGTTGAGAACCACTGCTCTATTAAAAGATGGTTAACATAACCCAGACAGGTGGAGGCAGCCAGTCTGCTGGACCCAGAATGGGAGTTCCAGCGGGTCTGTGTTTTACCAGCACCCATCATGGTCAGGACCTGGAGAGGGAGGCAGAAGCCACGCAGGGGTAAACCATCCAAAGAACACCGGGGTGGGGTGGGGGGTGAAGACCCCACCTTCCTGGGGCACAGTTCAGTCCCTGGTAAGCCCTTTTGGTTTTGACCTCTGGGTGAATGAAGTTGAAACAGTAGCCTGACTCCCAGGTGACTCCTGGCTAATCCATTCGCTTGACGTTCTTGACTTGAACTGTGTCCTCACCCTGTTTTAGCCCCAGTAGAGACACTGAGCAGGAGACCAGCTCGGCTCTGGGTGGTCTGTCCCTGCAATGTCATCACCAGCAGGGGCAGTGGCGCTGTTCATTGAGCACTGACTGTGTGCTGGCGCTGCCCCGAGGGCTGTATCCCACTCACTCCTCACCATAGTCTTCAGAGTCATGTTATTGTCCCCAATTTACAAATGAAAAAAAAAGAGGCTTAGAGAAATGAACTCATGTGCCCAAGACCACAGCGACTATTAAGAGGCAAGGCCAGAATTGACTCCCAAATCTTCTGGCTCCACAGTCTTACATAAGCCAATCTGAAGTGGAATCATCAACCGGACATTGGTGAGGAGGGACTTCCTGGCTGCTGCTGTGTCCTTACTTTTCTTGCTTTTCTTGTTGTTCCTTTGCTGAAATAATAGAAACAAAAATGATTCTAAAGCTGCGCTACCTGATACAATGACCACTGGGCACATATGGCTATTTAAATTTAAGTTAATTAAACTTAAATAAAGTTTAAAATTTAGTTTCTCACCTGCACTAGCCACATGTCAAGTGCTCATTGGTGAAATGTGGTTCTTGGGGTCTGGCATTGGACAACTCTGATTGTCAGAAGTTCTATTAGACGGCACTATTCCAAAAAATTTACGTGTCCTGACTACCCAAGGTCACTCTTCATTCAAACTTAACTTTTTAAAAAAAAAAAAAATAATGCCCTAGCTGGTTTGGCTAAGTGGATAGAGCATGAGCCCGCGGACCAAAGGATTCCAGGTTTGAGTCCAACCTTGGTTGTGGGCTCCTCTCCAGCCCAGGGCCTAGTCAGGGCTCATGCAGGAAGCAACAAAACGATGTGTTTCTCTCACATCGATGTTTCCCTCTGTCTTTCCCTCTCTCTTCCACTCTCCCTTAAAAAAAAAAAAAATCAATGGAAAAAGGAGGTCCTATGTAATACTTTCAACAATAAAGATTCTAAAATAAACAAACAAACATCAAATTCACAAAATTTACTTTTACTGTTATTTGTCACACATAAAACAAAATTTTCAACCATGGGAGTATCGAGTGTTAAAAGGGAGACACCTACTGGCAGCACATGGAATTACAGCCTAGCACAATCAGACACTGGAAACTGGCCAGAGACTGGGATCCAACAGCCAGCAGTGTGATGTGGAGGATCCACAAGCGCGGGAGAAATCACACACCAGGAGAGGATCAGGAATGAAGTGTCAGGAGGAGAAGCGGAGTCAGAAAAGTCTTTCACCCCCAGACTGAAATCTCCGGTATCATACGCCTCACCCAACGCCTGGCACCGAAGAGATACATAATGTTAGTTACTTAAATGATTGATTGATTCTGGGGTTCCAGAACTGCATAACTGAGCATTTTATTCTCTTAACATGTTTTTACTAATTGAACACATCTTTTATTATGATGTCAATGCAGAAATGGGATTTACCGTTTCAAACAATTTAGCGGCCACAAACAACAATGTTCAATAATCAAGGAATGTTAGGACTTGATGAAGTCATCAAGAACAGAAAGATATCTACATTTTTGAGTCTCTGGGAAAACAGAAAAAGACAGTTTGTTTTTTCCTTTGGCCCAAGGTAGCAGGAATGAAAGATGACTTGTCTGATTGGGAGCTGAGTCAGACCCTAAATCATTCATTTCTCCATTCAGTTCACAGACACTGATTGCTCTGCTAGGGAGCCAGGTGGTAAAGGAGGGTGCTTATCAGAGTCCTGCATACAAAAGAGCACAATGCATCCCACAATCTGGAAATCATCGTGCGCAGAGCAAATGGTCAACAAAGACCTGGCTGTGGTCTCAGAGGAAGTCTTCTGGGAATCTGGGATCTAGATGCTAGAAAACCTGTGTCATTGATGCATCTTGACTTTAAAGAAATTGAAGCATAGCCCTGGCCGGTTTGATTCAGTGGATAGAGCGTCGGCCTGCAGACCAAAAGATCCCAGGGTCGATTCCGGGCAAGGGCACGTACCTCCGTTGCAGGTTCCTCCGCAGCCCCAGGAGGCAACCAATCCATGTTTTTCTCTCACATCGATATTTCACTGTCTTTCCCTCTCTTTTCCACTCTCTCTACAAATCAATGGGGGCCTCTTTCTCGTCAATGAGGCGGTGGAGCAGCAGACGCAGAGATGCAGATCTTTGTGAAGACCCTGACTGGCAAGACCCTTGAGGTTGAGCCCAGTGACACCATTGAGAATGTCAAAGCTAAAATCCAAGACAAGGAGGGCATCCTGCCTGACCAGCAGCGTCTGATTTTTGCGGGCAAACAGCTAGAGGATGGTCGCACTCTCTCAGACTACAATATTCAGAAAGAATCCACCCTGCACTTGGTGCTTCGTCTGAGGGGTGGCATCATCGAACCCTGCCTCCGCCAGCTCGCGCAAAAGTACAACTGCGACAAGATGATCTGCCGCAAGTGTTACGCCCGCCTGCACCCCCGTGCTGTCAACTGCCGCAAGAAGTGTGGCCACACCAGCAACCTGCGCCCCAAGAAGAAGGTTAAATAAGGCCCCTCCACCAACTCCTTGGGTCCACAGGGCAGCCTTCTACCTGAACCCTGTGACGCTGGGGCCTCAATAAAGTTTCTCTTTTGTTGACTGGAGAAAAAAAAATCAATGGGAAAAATATCCTCAAGTGAGGATTTTTAAAAATTTTTTTAATTGAAGCATAAATAGTGATGCAATCCCAGGGGATTGTGGAGAACCCCAGTTTCTGGGGAGGGTATTCATGGGACCCAAGCAGGCTAATCAACAAGTCTGATCAGGGCTGTATTAGCTGCCTGGTAGTCTAAGGCTGCTTATGAGCCCATGTCCAGCACTGGGAGGGACCCAGGTCTGGCATAGCTTCAGAGGGATGGAAGGGTAGAGAGTGACAGATGGCATTGATTGCAAGGTCCACCACAGCCCACTCCCTTCCCACAAAAAAACGAAGGATGGTCCCCATAGCTGATGAACTTTTACTGGGTCCCAGCCTTGTGCCTGGCCCTCTTCTAGGTGCTGGGGCGACAGAGATCAGTAAGTTTCAGGGGAGCAGACTCAGTAAGAAGGGCCCTTATCTCATTCATTCTCCTTTTTGCAAACCCTCTTGAGACCCTCTCAATCCCTCTCAATAAGTAAGCCACTATTTCATAACACTTTGAATTAAAAGGTCTCAGATACCCAATAGAAAACACGGGCAAATAGCTTGGACAGGCACTTCACATAAAGGAATGTCCAAATGGCCAGGAATCATGAGAAGATGCTGAGTATCGATGGTTACAGAAAAATTAAAATTAAAACTACAACGGACTGTGGCTACATACTCTCTAGAATAGCTAAAATCAAACTTCTGAAAATAGCAAGGTTGAGTGAGGCTGTGGAGCAACCAGACCCTCACATAGTAATAACGGGTGTGCACACTTGTACAAGCACTTCAGAGAACTGTTTGGCAATTTCTTCTAAAGTTAAACATAAACATATGACTGAGCATTTCCACTCCCAGTATATGCTCAAAAGAAATGAGTGCTGCCCTGGCGGTGTGGCACAGTTCACTTGGTGCATGTGAGCACCGTCCCATGCACCAAGAGGTCACCAGTTCAATTCCTGGTGAGGGCACATGCCCAGGTTTCAGGCTTGATCCTCAGTAGGGGGCCTGCAGGAGGCAGCCAATTGATGCTTCTCTCTCATTGATGTTTCTCTTTCTTTCTCCTTCTCCCTTACTCTCTCTCTAAAAAAAAATCAATAAAAACATTTTAAAAAAGAAAAGAGTTTTTACACAGCAAAGGGCATATACAAAAATGTACACTGCAGCTGAATTGATAATAGCCAAAATCTAAATACAACTCAAATTTCCATCAATAGAAGAATGGGTAAGTATATTGTGTACAGCACAGAAGGAAAATGAATGAACTGCTCTTATACACAATAATATGGATCAATCTCAAAAACAATGTTAAGAAAAAGAAACCAACCACACACAAAAAATACATCCTCTGTGAGGATATTCATATGAAGTTCAAGAAGAGGCAAAACTCATCTGTGTCAATACAGATCACCAGTGGGAGGTGAGAATTGACTAAAATAGGGCTCCAAGGAACTTACTGGATCATGGAAATGTCCTCTGTGCTGATCTGCGTGGTGGTGAGATGGTGCATACATAGGTAAAAATTCACTGAACTGTCTACTTAGGATGTGTGCATTTTACATGTAGATTATGCCTCAGTAAAAGAGTAAAAAAGTCTGGGTGACCACACTTGATAGAAGCATGGCTGAATATCAAAGGCTTGCATGTAATACAATGAACACAGTCATCACAGAACAGCCTCAAATACAGTCCCAGGCCCGGGGCCCTTGGCAATAGTTTTGATACTTACTACCCACCAGCAGTAAGTATCACAAAGGACATGGCCCTTTCCAGCCAAGTGAGCTGTGGCCCTGCCCAGAGCTCTCAAAGGACTAGCTCCCCTGAGTGGCCCTCATACACCTCCAACAGCACCTGGGGCCAAGTGCCAAGAGCCAGGCCAGCACAGCCCTGCTTGAGGCACATTCAAGGCTTTGCAGGTCTTTAGTGGAAACCTGTGGGGCCCCGAGCACACTGGATGTGCAGGGTTGACGTGTAAGGAAAACTAGACAAGGGAAACAACCTTTAGGAAGGCTCTGTATTTAAAACGCCGGTTACTCCACTGGAATTATGTAGCTCCAGCCGTGTTGTACCCCAGCCCATGCACTAGGAGCTTTCAGCTCTGGCTGCACATCAGAACCATGGGGAGTTTCTGAAACATAGGCTGTCCAGGCCTCCCTGACCACAGACCAACAGAATCAGAGCCACTAGTACAGTGGTTCTCAAAGTGTGTCCCTGGAGTAGGAACTAGAAATGAAAATTCTCAGGCCCATTGGAGCTGCTCCAGCAATCTCTGCTCCAATTGTTCTCACAAACCCTCCCAGTGATTTGGATGCACACTCAAGTGTGAGACCCACTGCTGTAGTTAGAATTTGCATTTCTAACAGCTGCCCCGGTGATGCAGACCACAATTTGAGAACCACTACTGTCTATCTAATGGATAAAGCCAAACTCTGATGCAGGAGGGAAAGAGGCAATAATAAAAGCTACCCAAGCCCTGCCGGAGTGGCTCAGTGGTTGAGCATCGACCTATGAACCTGGAGGTCATGGGTTCAATTCCAGGTCAGGGCATATGCCCAGGTTGCAGGCTCAATTCCCAGTGTGGGGCATGCAGGAGGCAGCGGATCAATGATTCTCTCTCATCATTGATGATGTTTCTATTCTCTCCCTCTCCCTTCCTGTCTGAAATAAACTCAATAAAAATAAATAAAATAAAATAAAGTGGTGAAACTTAGAGTAATTAAATATTTTTTTAAAAAAAGCTACCCAGGTGAGTGACTCTGATGCAGATAAGGAGGATTAATAAGGCTTCCATAGACTTTCATGATCCAATCGGCAGGAGGTGCACACAGGTGAGAATGTTCCAGGAGAAGAAATACAATTTGCTCCTCACATAACCTATATAAGCCTCTTTTCATCCAATAAAGCTGCAATTTGAGGTTCCTGGTGTCACAGGATTTACTTCCTAGGTGCCCATCCCTGAGAGTTTTTTCTGGCACTATTGGACCTGGAGAAGTTTCTGGTAGAACACTTTGCATGAAAGCCTCAGTTTGGCAAAAGGCCTGATTTTACTCTTGTTGGTCCAAGATAAATGAGAACAGAGCAAATTAAGGAGGAGTACAGGGATGAAAAAGGAAGAAATTATGTGCAGGGAATGGAAGAGGAAGAGAGAGAGAGCTATGAGAGAGAAGGGTAGAAAGATATTTTTTCCAAGGATGGTTGCCTCTCTCTCTCTCTCTCTCTCTCTCTCTCTCCTTCCCTCCCTCCCTCTCTTTCTCTCTCTCTTTCAATTGAGCACTGAGAAGGATTTTGTAAATGATTGGAGAGAGGAGCTGGACAGGTTGATCTGCAAAGCAGGAAAGAAAGAGATTGAAGTGAGTCAAGGAGGACCTCAGAGGAGTGTGGGGTCTGGGAGGTCAGCACACCGTGGAAAAAAGTCAGACTCATCGGGATTAAAACTTCCTGCTCTGAAAAGTCAAACCACAGCCTGAGAGAAACTATTGACAACACATGTATCTGAAAGAGGACTTGCATTCCAAATATATAAAGAACTTGGATAACTCATTAATAGAAAGGCAAACAACTCAATGAAAAAAAATGGGCAAAAGGCATGAATAAACGCTTCACAACACTGTAGAAATGGCGACAAGTGCATGAAAAGATGGTCTACATTATTAGTCATCAGAAGAAATGCAAAATAAAACCACAGCAAGATACCTGCTAGAATGGCTAAAATTAAGAAGATTTCCAATACCAAGTGTCGGCTAGGATGGAGAGAAACTGGAGTTCTTATATCTTGCTGGCAGGAACTGAAAATAGTACAACCACTTGGGGACCCAAAGAATATACCTACCATATAACCCACTAATTCTACTCTTAGGTGTTTATCAAAAAGCGATTTTTTTAAATGCCCACAAAAGGACTTGTACACAAATATCAATAGTAACAGGTAAAAGTAGCTAATGACCACCATTTTGGATATGTCAACTGCATGTAATCTGGTTGCTCAAATGTTTGTGAATGTCTACATTAAGATGCAAAAGTTATCAAAAATTCAAAAATGCAAATGCTTAAGAAAAAAATATTTGTACACAAATGTGCATAGCACCTTTAGTCACAATTTTTCAAAACTGAAAACAATTCAAATATCCATCAACTAGGGTATGGATAAACAAAATTTGGTATAGCCATAGAAAGGGATTATAATAAAAACTAGAGGCCTGGTGCACAAAAATTTGTGCACTCAGGGGGGTCCCTCAGCCTGGCCTATGCCCTCTTGCAGTCTGGGAGCTCTACTCCCAGTGTGGGGCTTGGAGGAGGCAGCCGATCAATGATTCCCATTATTGATATTTCCATCTTTCTCTCCCTCTCCCTTCCTCTCTGAAATCAATTTTAAAAACAATTTCTTTTTAAGATTAGAGTGATTCAGGACTGCTCCCCGGCCACGTGAAGGCTAGAATGTGCGTCCTCCTCTTTTAGGTGTGGGGAAGTCATGTCTCCTCCTGCAGTTTATAGGCAAGCAGTTCCAGCCTGTCCACGACCTCGACATAGGTGTGGAGTTTGGGGCCTGTATGGTCAACACTGATGGGAAACAAATCGAACTGCAAATCTGGGATACAGCTGGGCAAGAATCCTTCTGTTCTATCACCCGTTCCTACTACAGGGGAGCAGCCGGAGCATTGCTGGTGTAAGACATTACAAGGCGTGAAACCTTCAACCACCTGACCTCATGGTTATAGGATGCCCGGCACCAATCCAGTCCCAACATGGTTATCATGCTGATTGGGAATAAGAGTGACTTAAAGTCCCACAGGGATGTGAAGAAAGAAGAAGGAGAGGCTTTTGCTCAGGAGCGTGGACTTATATTCATGGAAACTTCAGCCAAAACAGCCTGCCATGTTGAAGAGGCCTTCATTAACACAGCCAAAGAAATACATAGGGAGATCCAGCAGGGTTTATTTCATGTCCACAATGAGGCAAATGGCATCAAGATCCGTCCTCAATGGTGTATTTCAACATCAGGGGCAACATCGCCTCCCAGCAGAACTCTGGTGACATAGAGTCCAGCTCTGGCTGCTGCTGAATATCTGGCCTGGACTCTTTTCTTTCCTTCCCGGAACAGCTTCACGTCAAAAGGCTTACAGAGGTCTTAGTAACTTTGGCTGAGAAAAGCCTCTTTTCAAGGTGTGATGTTTTGCCTTTCCACTTAAAGACCGGGGAAAATTTGGGCCTTTACTGACCTGTCCCTTCTTCAGGAACATGAGCATTCCTTATACTAGTAGATTAGGGATCTTCTTACACTCCTATTTTAATTTCTAAAATGTTAGTATCAACGTTGATTGTCATGGCAATTAAAAAAATAAATTATTTTAGAAGTATACATAATCTGCTCCTCACCAGGAATCAGTAACAGGGGTCTGGGACATTCTGCTTGAGCACTTGAGATTCCTGGGATCTGGCTAGCCTTTGGGTGATAGATCCTCAGTCTTTGAATTTCATTGCGTTTTTCTACCTGTCACTTCATAAGAGTTCTTGCAGCAGGCTGCAAGAGTTCTTGAACTACTGAAGAATGCTGAATACTTCTCTACCATCTTATTACTAGTCTTAGAGTAACTATAAAATTTTTGAGAGCCGTGAAATTGCTCCTGGACCTGTGGCCACTTATTACCCAAAGAAAACATCTTCCCCTGTTTGCTTGTTTTAGGGACCAGACCCAACATTGCAGTATCTCTCACCAAATAGACCCCTACTATTTTATCTTACTTCTTAACGAGACCCATTGAGACTTTTTACTCATCAAGCTATTCTGCTTACTTACTGAACATGACATATTTATTTCCACTTAAGAATCCTTCCGTTCTATCACCCGTTCCTACCACAGGTGAGCAGTCAGAGCACTGCTGGTGTAAGACATTACAAGGCGTGAAACATTCAACCACCTGACCTCATGGTTACAGGATGCCCGGCAGCAATCCAGTTCCAACATGGTTATCATGCTGATTGGGAATAAGAGTTCTATGCCATGGCACATGCCCTACTCTCTGCTAACATCATACTCAAAGTCCAAAACTTTTTCCTTCAGAAAGTCTTCTTTGACTGACCTAGGAACTTCTAAGCAATTATTGACACAGTACCCCTTAGCTTTCATATGTTGTTTATTCCTATGTATACTTATTTGTATTTATGTTGCTTTGTAAATAAGTTTTATAGTTGTTTTGTGCATGGAATCTGTCACCCGACATCGGATTTAAGCTCCTTGAGAGCAGGGACCACGTCATCTCTGTACTTCGTGAAGCACTCCCTCCACCATTCCTTCACAGTGCCTGGTGCTATTTATGTGATTGTTGAATTTAACTGACATACTTGAAGACTCGGAACAGGTCTATTTTAGAGTTCAGAGGAAACAAAAGGCCTTAGAGTCATTTCTTTGTAACTCTATCTCAATCTCTTCCATCTGCTTACCCTGGATTCCATATTGCTCTTCTCCCTCTCCTCTCTTTCCCTTCTTAGCTCTTTGCTTCCCTTCCATGCAGTGTACAGTAAGGCTGCCTGCTTCTAAGCAGTCAAATAAGTGGGTATTTCTGCAGCCATTCTCCTTTTCAAGAGCATATAATGCCATCCTAGCCAAATTTGCCTTTGCTTCCCTCTTCATTCAGCTTTCTGGGTCAGTTGCTGTGTCTTTTTCCCTTGATGTCCCATACTATTCCACAGCACTGAGGTCTCATGAATTTTTCTAATTTTTTTGTTGTTGGTGGTGAATTGCTTCATAATTAAATACTAGAGGCCCGG
>NW_005354874.1:5520447-5520820 GCF_000412655.1 Myotis brandtii
TTACTTTTAATCTATATGTGTCTTTATATTTAAAGTGGGTTTTGTTTTTGATTCACCCTCATAATCTGTCCTTTAATTGGTGCATTTATGCCACTGACTTTCAGAGTGCTTACTGATAGAGTTACTACCATACCAGGCAGCTTCTGGGTCTTCTGGGTCCCGACCTGCCTTGCCGCCAGGGACCCAATCGCGTCCCCAACGGCAAAACAGGCCGGCTTCTGGGTCTTCTGGGGCTGCCCTGGATGGTGGCATGCTGGCGGCACGTGCTGTCCCACCCTGCCTGCAGTATGCAAATTAGCTGCCATCTTTGTTGGCAGTTAATTTGCATATCGCACTGATTAGCCAATGGGAGGCGTAGCGAAGGTATGGTCAA
>NW_005354874.1:5521192-5529881 GCF_000412655.1 Myotis brandtii
GGAAAAAAAGAGGAACAAATGTAACCTGAACAATAAAGATTTAATAAAAAAAAAAAAAGTTTGAGGACCCCTGCCCTAAGGATTTGGGATTTGATCCCTAGTCAGGGCACATACAAGAATCAACCAATGAATGCATAAACAGGTAGAACAACAAATCACCATTTCTCTCTCTGTCTCTCTCTCTCCCTTCCTCTCTGTCTAAAATCAATTTTTTTTAAATCACTGTAGGGAGTAAAACAAGCTAGATACAAAAGAGTGTCTATTACATGATTCCATTTATATAAAATTTTTAAACAAGAGAAGCAAATTTACAGTAACAGAAAGCAGTACAGTGGTTGCCTGGAATTGAGGGGACTGCAAAGAAAGACTAAGGAACTTCCTCTGGTAATGGATGGGTGCTAGATCTTGTTTAGGTGTATACTTTGGTCAAAAGTCATCAAATTGATGCTTAAAATGTATAAATGAAGTTTATTGTATATAAATTATACCTTGATAAAGTTAATTTTTAAAATAGCAAAAGAAAATGTTTAAGTATTTAAAAAGAAAACAATAACAAACAACAAAAAAGAATAAGAATTTTTTAAAATACAAAGAAGTCCAGCCAGTGTTGCTCAGCTATCTCTTATCAACCCATGAACCAGAAGGAACAGTTCGATTCCCAGTCAGGGCACATGCCTGGGATTTGGGCTCGATCCCCTGTAGGCATGCAGAAGGCAGCTGATCAATGATTCTCTCACCATTGATGTTTCTATCTCTCTCTCCCTCTCCCTTCCTCTCTCTGAAATCAATAAAAACATATTTTTTTAAAAAATAATAATAATGATAATGCTCTCTATGTACAGATATTGGAAGGTTTCCAAGATATATTTTCAAGTGAAAAAAAAAGCAAGATGCATAACAGTTTTATAGAGTGAAATCATATGTGTTTAAATAAATAAATGCTATATGCATGAGTAGGGTGAGAAGAATATATTTGCTTACATAGTTATACTAATATATATATATGGCTAATATGCAAAGTGTCCCCTCTGGAGTTCGACCGGGAGACCAGGAGTTTGATCGCTCGTTATGATGTGCGCTGACCACCAAGAGGCAGTGTGGAACAAAGGAAGGCCCCAGCTGGCAGCCAGCAGCCGGGGAAGGAAGGCCCCAACCAGCAGCCAGAAGGCCCCAATCAGCCCTGATCACTGACCAGGCCTAGGGACCCTACCCATGCACGAATTTCGTGCACTGAGCCTCTAGTATGTATGTATACCAAGAAAAGTCTTTGAAAGTGTCAGGGAGTAAAAACTTTCCTCTATCCTCTTAGGTTCGGAAGGTGGAGACTTGCAGACTAAACAAAAGACAGATCAGCAAGAGGGAAGTCAGAACCTATTTATGCATACATGAAGGAGTGCTCAGTGATGACTAAATTAAAGCGGTCTTTGGAATTCGGGCCTTTTATATTTATATACTTAGTAGGGGAAAGGGAGGGAAAAGGGCTTCTCCAGGAAGAACAAAAAGGTTTCTTTAGGAAAGACAAGTGGGTTTTTAGGAGAACAAACCAGAGATAAGTAAGTTTGTGGTAATGTTTGTTCGTGCAGGTGTGATACTCTTTCATCTTCTTCATGAGATTTATGGTAGATTTACTCTTGGTCTCTCTCTCTCTCTCTCTCTCTCTCTCTCCCCGCCCCCCCTTCTCCTGGTAGTAGAAGCTGCCCTGAAGAGGGAATTCATAGCAGTCCTCATTTCTCTGAGGTTTCTGCTTTGAGTTGGATAAGAGAAACTCCAAGAAGGCTTCTTTCTGTATCTGTTGAATCTCAAACATCTTTAGCTTAAAATAATCTTTGTTCCAATTCTGGGGTTCCAAGTGGGTCCTCACACAAGATACACAAGAAACTGATAATAGTGGTTATCCATTTGCAGGGCAGGGGGTGGAGGAGGACAGGAAATGGGAGGTTAGGGACAGGGGTGAGGGAAAACATTTTTTGCTACACTTTTTTAATGTTTTAAGTTTTAGAAAGATATGAATGCATTGCTCACTCAAAAAAATTAAGTTCTAAGTATGTTTCAAATTTATTTAAGGAGTGGTTTCACACACACACACACACACACACACACACACACGCACGCCTCATTTAGGAAAAGATGGATTTTTGCCTCATTAGCAAAGGCTTAATGGGATCTAGCCCTGAGGGAGGTGGGCTTTTATTATCATTGGCTACCAATCCTATCCAGGAAAGATTATAAAACAGAGTCAAGTCACCTTTTCCACTTTGCTGGGAGAGACACTTACAGCAATGTGTCAACTGTTAGTACCAGGACCCTCTCTCATGGCTCCCCTCCAGTCTCCAGGAATACAGTGGCAGCTACAGAGGGTAAGGGTGAGCTGGAAGGGAGCCGTGGAGGATGGAAACCTACTCCCTTCAAGAAGATTTCAGGTTACTGTTTGGGCTTTGCACATGGTAGAGGGTGAAAGGATTGGTGAAACTCTGACCTAACATGCTGACTCTTTGCCAATACAAGAATCAAAGTGCTTTCCATCCCAGACAGAGAGCAGTTCCTAATCTGAAGAAGATTCTAAAATAGGAATTCAAGGTCAAGTGAAGGTTTTTCAGATAGAGTTCATCAGCATGTCTTAAATGCCCTGGAATTCAAAAATATGAACCAGAGAGAGAGGGGATCAAGGTTCTGAGTTCTGGGGATACACCTCAGGTCTGGAGCATGCCAGGCACATTCCCACCTGAGGGCAGCTAAACTAGCCGCCTCCTCTACCTCGACTCCCCATCTCTAAATCTTCTCTTGTTGGCCCCCACTCCTCATCCTGAGCTCCATTTCATTGTACCCTCCTCAAAGAGGCCTTCTCTGGGCACCCAAAGAATAGGTATAGATCCATCCAAGCAGTCTCTAATATATCCCCTTTTTAAAAAATGTATTCTCTTTATAGCCCGTACCATCATCAAATTCTTTCATATTTGCTGTCTTTCACAACTGGAATGGCACAGCCATAATGGGCTTGTTCTCCACATTCCCAGTGTTTAGGACAGTTGCCTAGTACACAGAGGACACTCAATATTTGCTCAATTAATGAACAAATAATTGAAAGTTAAACTTGAGATGTATGTGAAATATCTAAGGACAGATGTGAAGTCATCAAATGTGGAAAACATCCAGGCTGGAGGTGTATATTTGGACATCATTAGAACAAATTCAGCTTTTTTTTTTTTTAATCTTTTTTTTTTTTTGCTTAAAGTATTACAAAGGGTATCATTTGGACATGATTAGAACAAATTCAGCTTTTAACTCCATAGGAACAGATAAACTCGCCTGAGGAGAGCTTTAAAGAAGAAAGGCTGGAACCTGAGGAACCCAAAATTTAGAGGTTGGAGAGAGCAAAGGAGCAAGCAAAGAAGATAAAAAAGAAGAGGCCATTGAGGTAAGGGCAACCAGAAGGTGTCTCTGAGGCTGAGAGACAGGAGTACCTGGAGAACGGGGAGTGACCAGCTGTGTGGAATGCTGGTCTGGGAGTTGCTGGCATGGAGGCCATCAGGACCTCGACAAGAGCAGTTCAGGGGCCAGGCGCCTGCAGGGATGGACCAGTGATGAAGGGAAGTGAGGGCAGAAGCACTGTGTGTGAATGGCTCAATCATTGAGCTGAGAATGGCCATAAACTGGGTATAGCTACATGCAAATATGGATCAAGGGAAGATTCTTTTTCTTTTCTGATCAACTTTTTCTTTTGAAAAGTTTCAAACCTGCAGAAAGTTGAAAGAGGAATACAATGCACTCCTCTTCACCCTTTACCTTTCTTTAGTCATCGTTTGTTAACATTGCCACATTTACTTCCCCCATTCACACCTACAGTGAGGCCTTGACTTACGAGTTTAATTCCTTCAGCTGCCACATTTACTTCCCCCATTCACACCTACAGTGGGGCCTTGACTTAGGAGAGACCAAGCTCGTTAAGGAGCTTGTTAACTCAAATTACTCTACCAACTCAATGCAAAAAATCGGCCGAGAGACAGCTGGTATCTCAAAAAACTCATTAGTCGGGACACTCGTAAGTCAAGGCCCCACTGTATATATATATTCATTTGAGGTGAATCATTGAAAAAGAAGTTGTAGATATTCCTAAATACTCATCATGCTTTTCCTAAGAACAAGACTATTCCCCTACATAACCTCAATGCCATATCCCACCTGAAGAAATTTAATACTGAAGCAATAACATTACCTCATAAACAGACCATATTCACATTTCCCCAACAGTCCAGAAACATCCCCTCTAGCTGCTTTCTTTTTTCCTGGCGCTGGATCCAATTGAGATTCATACATTCCATTTGGTTGTCACGTCTCTGTACTCTCCTTAATCTGAAACAGCCTCTGCATTTTTATTTTTATTTATTTTTGTCTTTCATGGCACTGACAGCTAGAAGAGTTCGGGCCAGTTGTCACGTAGCATGTCCCACATCCTGGATATGTCTGATTGTTTCCTCATGATTGGATTCAGGTTAAACATTTTTGGCAAGAATACCACATAGATGATGTGAACTTCTTAAGGGAGAGTGGTTTTTGTTTGTTTGGTTGGTTGGTTGGTTTTTTACATATATAATTGATGAGAGAGGGAGAGAGGGAGAGAGGGAGAGAAGAAGAAGAAAGAAGAGAGGAGAGAGAGAGAGAGAGAGAGAGAGAGAGAGAGAGAGAAAGAGAGAGAGACTAGTTATTCCAGTTATTTATACATTCACTGGTTGATTCTTGTATGTGCCCTGATTGGCGATGCTCTAACCAACTGAGCTATCTGGCCAGGGCTCAAGGGAGTTTTTTTAAAGATAGAAAATACTCAGTCCAGTAAGGGTGATGCGAAAGGAACTGGAAAAATGAATGAGGTGATGAATCCCTGAATTGAGGGTGGGGGTTGGATTAGATGAAGGGGTTAGCAGCAGGTATGTCTCTTTGGTTGTAACAAACAGGAAGCAGAATGGGAAAATGGTGAAAATGAAGGAATGTTGTCTGATACAAGGAGGATAAGTATGTTTAGATCTGATGGCTTCTACTTTCTCAGTGAAATGAGGCAAAGTCAGCAGCTGAACCTAAAAGTAAAAGTGGGGGAGGAGAAGAGGAAGTTTTGAGGAAGAAAGATACAGTATGACATGGTCATTGGTGGAAGGGCCAAAGTAGGCTTTCCAGAGAAATATAAAAAGTTTGGCTGCCCTGTTGGTGAGTGTAAAATTGTGGGAAATACTTAAAATACTATGGAAACAGCATAAAGTTTGCTCAAATAATTAAACAGAGAATTACCATATGATATAGAAATTCCACTTCTGGGTATATACCAAACAGAAATGAAAGCATGATCTCAAAGTTATTTATACATCCATATTCATAACAATATTATTCACAATAGCCAAAAGGTATAAGCAACCCAACCAAGTGTCCATCGATGGATGAATGGATAAACAGAATGTGGTCTATACATACAATAGAATATTATTCAGTCTTTAAAAGGAAGGAAATTCTGACACATGTTCCACCATGGATGAAACTTGAGGACATTCTGCTACGTGAAATAAACCAATCACAAAAAGACAAATATGATATAATTTCACTTATATGAGTAGTCAGATTCATAGAAACAGAGGTAGAATGGTAGTTTCCAGGGGTTGGGGGAAGTGGGGAATGGGGAGTTATTGTTTAATGAGCACAGAGTTTCAATTTTGCAAGATGAACAAGTTCTGGAGATTGGTTGCACAACAATGGGAATACACTTAACGCTACTGAACTGTACACTTAGAAATGGTTAAGATGATAAATTTTACATTATGCATATTTCACCACAATAAGGTATTACATAAGTAAATAGGGAAAAGTTTAGACATGGCATGGTTAGTGTCCAGTGAGGCTTGAGATAATTCATTTGTGGAGAAATCAGTCAGCTCAGTTGCACAGTTTTCCTCCAACCAATGTTCTGCTGTCAGGTATATACAGAAAGAAGACAAATACTTGTGTTCATCCAGGATAGATTCTACAAAGAGAGAGGGGCTAGGGAATTGATCAAAGAGGTGTGGTCGATTTATTATTGTCAAGCAAATATTTCCATCCCAGGGAATGGAAAACAGTTCCCTGACTCATTGGGCTTGATCATGTGACTTGCTCTGACCAATAGGCAGGCAGAAGTGACAATGTGCCAGTTCCAAGCTGAGGCCTTAAAAGATTGCATCTTTTCACTCCCTTCTGATGCTCCCACTATGCGCCATGGAAAGAACATTTCTGTACAGCCATTGCTCCTTCACCTAGTCTTAGAACAAGAGACCCTGGAGCCTAAAGCCCAGGTGACAAAACAAATCGACTTTTTTACAACAGGTTTGCCATCAGAATATGATTCTACAAAGAGAGAGGGGCTAGGGAATTGATCGAAGAGGTGTGGTCAATTTATTATTGTCAAGCAAATATTTCCATCCCAGAGAATGGAAAACAGTTCCCTGACTCATTGGGCTTGACCATGTGACTTGCTCTGACCAATAGGCAGGCAGAAGTGACAATGTGCCAGTTCCAAGCTGAGGCCTTAAAAGATTGCATCTTTTCACTCCCTTCTGATGCTCCCACTATGCGCCATGGAAAGAACATTTCTGTACAGCCATTGCTCCTTCACCTAGTCTTAGAACAAGAGACCCTGGAGCCTAAAGCCCAGGTGACAAAACAAATCGACTTTTTTACAACAGGTTTGCCATCAGAATACTGGTGTCATGAAAACTACCCCTAAATCTAAGTCAAAGTAGGAAAGAAAAAGACTCATATCAACATCATCATAGTTGGACATGTAGATTCCAGCAAGTCTACCATTACTGGCCATCTGATCTACAAATGTGATGAGATCGACAAAAGAACCACTGAAATTTTTGACAAAGAGGCTGCAGAGATGGGAAGGGCTTTTTCAAGTATGCCTGCATCTTGGATAAACCAAGAGCTGAACATGAGGGTAGTAGCTCCATTGACATCTCCCTGTGGAAATTCGAGACCAGCAAGTATTATGTGACGATCACTGATGCACCAGGACACAGAGACTTCATCAAAAACATGGTTACAGGCACATCTCAGGCTGAGGTGAGGCTTGAGATAATTCACTTGTGGGGAAATCAGTCAGCTCAGTTGCACAGTTTTCCTCCAACAAATGTTCTGCTGTCAGGTATATACAGAAAGAAGACAAATGACAAAACAAATTGGTAGAGCTTTTTCACAAAAGGTTTGCCACCAGAACACTGGTGTCATGAAAACTACCCCTAAATCTAAGCCAAAGTAGGAAAGAAAAAGACACATATCAACATCATCATAGTTGGACACGTAGATTCCAGCAAGTCTACCACTACTGGCCATCTGATCTACAAATGTGCTGAGATCGACAAAAGAACCATTGAAAAAAAATTTTTTTTAATATATTTTATTGATTTTTTACAGAGAGGAAGGGAGAGGGATAGAGAGTTAGAAACATTGATGAGAGAGAAACATTGATCAGCTGCCTCCTGCACACCCCCTACTGGGGATGTGCCCGCAGCCAAGGTACATGCCCTTGACCAGAATCGAACCTGGGACCCTTCAGTTGGAAGGCCGACGCTCTATCCACTGAGCCAAACTGGTTAGGGCCCATTGAAATTTTTGACAAAGAGGCTGCAGAGATGGGAAGGGCTTTTTCAAGTATGCCTGCGTCTTAGATAAACCGAAAGCTAAACATGAGGGGGGTAGCTCCATTGATATCTCCCTGTGGAAATTCGAGACCAGCAAGTATTATGTGACGATCACTGATGCACCAGGACACAGAGACTTCATCAAAAACATGGTTACAGGCACATCTCAGGCTGACTGCTGTCCTGATTGTTGCTGCTGATGCTGGTGAACTTGAAGCAGGCGTCTCCAAGAATGGCAGACCTGTGAGCATGCCCTTCTGGCTTACACACTGGGTATGAAACAACTGATTGTTGGTGTTAACACAATGGATTCCACTGAGCCACCCTACAAGGCAGAAGAGATACAAGGAGATTGTTAAAGAAGTCAGCACCTACATTAAGAAAATTAGCTACAACTCTATCATAGCAGCATTTGTGCCAGTTCCGGGTTGGAATGGCGACAAAAGGCTGGAGCCAAGTGCTATCATCCTTTGGTTCAAGGGGTGGAAAGTCCCCCATAAAGATGGCAATGCCAATGGACCAGGCTGCTTGGAGCTCTGGATTTCATCCTGCCATCAACTCGTCCAAATGACAAGCCCCTGCATCTGCCCCTCCAGGATGTCTACAAAATTGGAAGTATTAGTACTGTCCCTGTGGGCCGGGTGGAGACTGGCCTTCTCAAACCCGGCATGGTGGTCACCTTGGCTCCAGTCAGTGTTATAACTGAAGTGAAGTCTGTTAAAATGCACCATGAAGCTTTGAGTGAGGCTCTTCCTGGGAGCAATGTGGGCTTCAGTGTCAAGAATGTGTCTGTCAAAGATGTTTGTCATGGCAATGTGGCTGGTGACAGCAAAATGATCCAGAAATGGAGGCAGTCGGCTTCACAGCTCAGGTGATTACCCTGAACCATCCAGGCCAGATCAGTGCCGGACATGCACCTGTGCTGAACTGTCACGCAGCTCACATTGCCTACAAATTTGCTGCCATCATTGATACAGTTCCTGGCAAGCTCGTGTGTGTTGGGAGCTTCTCTGACTGTCCTCCTCTCAGCC
>NW_005354874.1:5532188-5556608 GCF_000412655.1 Myotis brandtii
GAGGGCAGAGGGTGGGGTGGGAACTGGGTGGAGGGGAGTTATGGGGGGGAAAAGAGGAACCAATGTAATAATCTGAACAATAAAGATTTAATTTAAAAAAAAGAACGAAAGGAGAATGTTTGGTGGACCATCTGGGGTTTTTGTGTGGCAGTTTTTAAGTTAGTTTTTAAAATCAGTACTTTTTAATAAAAACAACTTGGCCAAAAGCTGTCACAGAACATTGAAACCCATTAGAACAAAGTTCAGTGGGAAACCTGTGTGTTCTTTTGGCTAACACCATAACTTTCTATTATACTATTTAGGTAAAAGACTTAAGTAAGAGCTGTCCATAACCTATTTCTGGTGTTGCATCTGCTGAAACTTTAGAATTTAATATTTCTGGTTAGCATTCCTCTGGGTGAAAACTTTTTTTTTACCATGTTTTGAGGGGAGGAGTCATCTGATTACATAGTAAAAAGCTATGGAAGGGGGTCTGTTGGTGCCATACTTCATAGGTTAGGACAGATGAGCAAAGAGTAGCTTTGTTTATGTGTAAGCTCATTAATAAAAGCCAAATTCTGTAATATTAAAGTCCATGTGTTGCTTTTTTTTTTAAGCCAAGAAAACTATTGGTAAGAAGTAAGCTTTGTTGTATAAGCCACTGAGATTTATTACTGCAGCAAAGACTAACTAATACAGGGATTATAATGATAAACCTACTGAGGGAAGGAAGAAAAGTAATGATAGTGAAAAGCTATTAGAAGTCTTGATGAAGTAATAGGTTTCTGGAAATGGGAAAATTTCCAACAAGTGAGCCAGGAGGATAAATAGTTGTCAGAGAGGTAAAATGTTTGAAAACAAGATTTCAGCTCTGATGTGATTTCTAGTAATGACAAAGTCCAGGGTGTGATTATAATAGTGGGCAGCTGAGATAGACAAAGGAAATTCTGACAGGGTTGAAAAGATTTATCTCTTTAGGCTAGAGTTTAAATTTAAATAAATGATTGACCACAAGATCTACCCATCATGAATGAGTCTGTTTTAATTGGTAGGGAGAAAATAGCAGCACTAACTTTCCCTTGAGAGCAATGATGTGTCCAAAGTTAGGACAGATCATCTCATGGTGTTTTTAGAATCATTGGATGCTATACTGCCACCTAATAGCTGCAGATTCTTTGCTGCTGAAAACTTCCTTATTTTCCAGAACCCATGATGCAGGCAGTCTCCAGAAACATAACTGAGAAAAAGAAAAGTGAGAGAAGGAAGAGTACATCTCCCCCAAGGTAGACAAGAGCCTTCATTATAAATGGAGAATAGCCTAGGTATTAACTAAAAAGACTATCTCAAAACAAATCCCACAGGCTACAGCTGCTTTTAACTGTGTTAGAACAACTTGGAGCCTGGTGGCAAATAGATTCTTACTGTGTAGACCTGAACAAATTACTCTAGTACTCTGAGTCTCCTTAATTTTCACATCATAAAATTGAAATAATAATGCTTGGTTTATAGGATTGGAGATCAATTATAGAGAGCCAGGCACATGGCAGAAGGTAGAAAAGAAACCATAATTATTGTTGTTGTTGTCATTGTGTTTCTAGCATGAAGGAACAAATGTCCCTTCAATGAAAGTTCCTAAGGAAGAATAGGCAACTACCAAAACAATCTATTCAGAGAGATACACTCGAAAATACTATAAATAAATCAATAATAATATTAAATGTAAATGGTCTAAATATACCAATTAAAAAACAGAGATTGGTAGAGTGAACTAGGAAATGTGACCCTACTATATGCTGTATACAAGAAACTCACTTCAACTATGATATAGGCAGATTGTAAAAGAGTGGAAACAGATATATCATGCATACCCCAATCAAAGTAAAGCAGGAGTGGCTATATTAATATTAGATAAAGTAGATTCCAGGGCAAAGAATATTACCAAAGACAGAAAAGGACATTATATAATGATAAAAGAGTCAATTCGCCAGCAATCTTAAATGTGCATGCACCGAACAGCAGAGCTAAAAAATAATATAACGTAAAACTGACAGAACTTAAAGGATAAATCCACAATTAGAGCTGGCACATTCAACATCCTTCTCAAAACAGTTGAAAAAACAACTAAACAGAAAATCACAAGGATATAAAATAACTCAACACCACCATCAAACAACAGAATCTAATTGACATGTATAAAACATTCTACTTGCCAATAGCAGAATACACATTCTTTTCAAGTGGAAACAGAATATATGCTAAGATAGACCATATACTGAGCCATAAAACAAACCAAACAAATTAAAGGAATTAAAATCACCAAGTGTGTTCTCTGACTACAATGAAATGGAAATGGAAATCAAGAACAGAAAAATAACAGGAAAATCTCCAAATACTTGGAAAATAAATAACACACTTCCAAATAATCCACTAATCAAAGAGAAAGTCCCAAGGGAATTTTAACATATTTATTGAATTGAATGAAAATAACAAACAAATAATAAACAAAACAAAAGACTATAGACCAAGCCCTAGCCGGTTTGGCTCAGTGGATAGAGCATCGGCCTGCAGACTGAAGGGTCCCAGGTTTGATTCCGGTCAAGGGCACATGCCTGGGTTGTGGGCTTGATCCCCAGTAGGGGGCGTGCAGGAGGCAGCCAACCAATGATTCTCTCTCATCATTGATGTTTCTATCTCTCTATCCCTCTCCCTTCCTCTCTAAAATCAGTAAAAATATATTTAATATTCAGATGCAACAACACTTATCAAAATATCAGCAATGACCAAATAGGGTTTATTTAAATAAAAATATGTTAATGCACAGCTAATTTGGTAGTTTTTAAAATCTATCAATAGTAACACTATTTAAAAGAAAATCACATGATCATATCAATCAAGGCAGAAAAAGCATTTGACAAAATTCAATATCCATTCATGATTTTAAAAATAAACTCTGAGAAAAATAATAGAGGAAAACTTACTTAACTAGATAAGTTGTACCTACCAAAAAATCTATCAGTTATGTTAAACTTAATGGCAAATACTGAATGTTTTTCCCATAAAATTGTTATCAATGGAGAGTTCTTAGTGTCCCCAACTTTGCTAGTGGAATGGGGATTTTTGCGATGCCATAAGAAAAGAAATTTTTTTAGATTTGCACGGGAGGATGAGATATTGTAGAGAGCTTTATTTCTGTGAAATCAAATCCCTTAGTTTCCAAGGTCCCATTTTTCTACATTCTGCCAAGGAAAAGGCCCATTGCTTTCAGCAGAGCTAGGATTAAAGCCATTTCCCAGAGTTTCTGCTCCACATTTGCACCCTTCAGTCCAGCATCGGGCTAGCTGAGTTTGTGTTCCGAGCTGTAGTCCATCAGTCCATTGCGTATGGGGTCCACATGGCCATGAGCCATGAAGCTTCTACAAACACATAGCTATGGAGGGAACACAGGCAAACATAAGAAAGCAGAAACAAAACCAGAGGAACAGAGAGCCAAAAGCACCAAGAGCAAACTCCTTTGTCTGGGGAATTATGTATTTCTAAATTTTTGTGAGTTTGCAATGGTTCTGCCTTCTTTAGCCAATTATCTTTATTTCAGGCTAGACCAGTGGTTGGCAAACCGCGGCTCACGAGCCACATGCGGCTCTTTGGTTATCTTTATTTCAGGCTAGACTGACAGGCACCTTTTTTACTTTACCCCAACTTCACTGCACATGTGTTCATCTCCCCTTTGTTGGGCCGGTGGTTCACCTGGGAATGTAAAGTTGTAGCTTCCTGGTGAAGCTGCTCAAATGGCCATGTTTATAATGTCTGACCTTTTCTTTGCTCCTTTTCTATTATTAATAACTAGCTAATTACAACAATAACACAATCAGGAAAAAGACAAGTCAAGGCTCTCATGGCTCTTAATTCAATAAGTTCTAACCAGTGCAATAAGGCAAAAACAGACAATCAAAAAGGAAAGGAATAAAAGCATATGACTAGAAAGGAAGAAATTCAACTGTCGCTATTTGCAGATGACATAATTGTCTATGTAGGAAATCCCAAGGGATCTGAAAAATCCAAGAACTAATAAGTGAGTTCAACAAGGTCTCAGGATACCAGTTAAACATATAAAAATCCATTGTATTTCTATAATTAGTAATGAACAGTGGACACCAAAATTAAAAATCAATAGTTACAATTGGACACAAAAAAAATAGCCCTGACCGGTTTGGCTCAGTGTTTAGAGCATTGGCCTGTGGACTGAAGGGTCCCGGGTTCAATTCCAGTCAAGGGCATGTACCTTGGTTGCAGGCACATCCCCAGTAGCGGGTGTGCAGGAGGCAGCTGATCGATGTTTCTTTCTCATCGATGTTTCTAACTCTCTATCCCTCTCCCTTCCTCTCTGTAAAAAATCAATAAAATATAAAAAATAAAATAAAATAAAGCAGGCATATGCATAGCTGTACAAGATCTGTATGCTGAAACTACAAAATGCTGATGAAAGAAATCAAAGCTGATCTAAACAAATGTAGAGATATAATATGTTCATGGATTAGAAGACCCCATAGTAAAGATGTCAATTCTCCACAAATTGATATAGAATATCTAAAATAATTTTGAGAAAGAGAAAGAGGGAGAAATTAGCTTATCAGATTTCAAAACTTACTATAACACTAGAATAACCAAGGCTGGGTGGTAATGGTGGAGGGATGGATTATTGGTCAATGGAACAGAATAGAGAACTCAAAAATAGGTGCACAAAGACTGATCAGACTAATTTATAAAAATACGTTTTTATTGACGTTAGAAAAAGAGGAAGGGAGAGATAGAAACATCAATTGGCTGCCTCCTGCACGCCCCCTACTGGGGATCTAGCCTACACCCCAGGCATGTGCCCTGACTGGGAATCTAATCGGCAACCTCTTGGTACATGGGGTAATGCTCAACCAACTGAGCCACACCAGCTGGGCCAGACTGATTTTTTACAATGGTGCCAAGTTGATCTAAGGAAGGAAAGAGAGCCTTTTCAAACAAGTGGTACTGGAGAAATTGGACATCCATAGACAAAAAAAAAAAAAAATGAACATCAACCTAAACCTCAGACTTAATATAAAATTTAACTCTAAATAGATCATGAACTTAAATGTAAAACTACAAAAGGTTAAAAAATAAGTGAAGGGAACTGAAGTTTTGCCACCCTGAAGTTGCCTCTTTGGGATATTGGTTTTAAGTTGTTTATTAAGAAACAAGACTCAGAAGAACCTTCGACCCTCCTCCCTTTCCTGCCCAAGGGATTCAGACGGACAAACCTGCTTCAGGAAGGAAATTTTAGGATATTCTTCACCTAATTTGAATTAAGTATGTAAATAAGAGGGCTTCAGTCAGAGGTCTGTTAGCTGGATACTCCCTATGTCTCATTGTTTCTGAGTTGCCTAGAAAGAATTTTCCTGCCGTGTATGTTCTGTTCTTCCTCAACTACCTGTAAATCGCCCATTCTCACTTCTGAAATCTAATGCCCCATTCACCGCTTCTCCTTTGTCCACAAATAACAAATATACCCAATGTTGCTTCACTGTCTTTGGAATTTCATGCTTCTGTGAACTCCCCGTGCGTATGAACTAAAACTTTAATTTTCTCCTGTTAATCTGTCTCTGTAAATTTAATTATTAAACCAGCTAGAAAAATTTAGAAGACAGAAGGAAAAGTATTAATTTTTTTAGCCCCCACATAAGCAGAGAAGAAAATCTCTGGGGTCTAGGGTTTATACTTGATACCAAAAGCATTATGCATAAAAGGAGTATCAGTACTAGTAAACTGTATTCATCAAAATTAAAAACTTTTGCTCTGTGGAAGGCCCTCTTAAGCGGATGAAAAGATGAGCTATAGTCTGGGAGAAAATATTTGCAAACCATTTATCCAACAAAGAACTAGTATCTCTAGACTATATAATGAACCCTCAAAACTCAACAGTAGGGACCTAGCTGGTTTGGCTCAGTAGATAGAGCTCTCTCATCATTGATGTTTTTATGTCCCTCTCCCTTCCTCTCTGAAATCAATATATATATAAACTCAACAGTAGGAAAACAAACAATCCAATTAGAAAATGGCAAAAGACACGAAGAGACATTTCTGAAGAGGATATACCAATAGTACATAATCATATGAAAAGATGCTCAACATTATTGGTCATCAGGAGAATACAAATTGAAACCACTATGAGATGATTATCAGAATTTCTAAAATACATAACTGGTAATACCAAATGCTGGCAAGGGTCTGGAGACAATGAATCCCTCATACATTGGTTTGGCAGGGTCTTAAAAAAAACTAAACATGCCCTAACCGGTGTGGCTCGGTGTATAGAGCATCGGCCTGTGGACTGAAGGGTCCCAGGTTCGATTCCGGTCAAGGGCATGTACCTTGGTTGCGGGCACATCCCCAGTAGGGGGTGTGCAGGAGGCAGCTGATCGATGTTTCTCTCTCATCGGTGTTTCTGACTCTCTATCCCTCTCCCTTCCTCTCTGTAAAAAATCAATAAAATATATTTTTTTAAAAAAACTAAACATGCAACTCTCATATGACCTAGCAATTGCACTCCTGGGCAATTATCTCAGTATATGAGAACTTACATTCAAACTTGTACATGAATGTTTATAGCAGCTTTATTTGTAACTAGAGGCCCAGTGCACAAAATTCGTGCTCAGGTAGGGTCCCTAGCGGCTGCTGGCTGCCAGCTGGGGCCTCCCTTCCCTGGCTGCCAGCCAGAGCCTCCCTTCATTCCACACCACTCCCAGTGGTCAGTGCATATCAATCTCCTAGTCAATCGATCTCCCAGTTGGTTGAACTCCTGAGGGGGACACTTTGCATATTAGGCTTTTATATATATAGATAGCCAAAAAACTGGAAACAAACTAAATTTCTCTAAGTGGCAAATAGTTAAAGAAATGGTAGTACATCAGTAACATGGAATATACTTCTCAGCAATAAACAGGAATGAACTATCAATACAAGCAAAAACCTGTATGAATCTCGAAGAATTATGCTGAGTGAAAAAAAGCTAATCACAGAAGGTCACATACTGTGTGATTCCATTTCTGAGTCCATTGTTGAAATGACAAAATTATAGAAATAAGTGAGAGGGAACCGCTCAGGAGGCAAGCAAGTGTGGCTGTGATAAGGCACCGTGAAAGATCCCTGTGGTGACCAAAGTGTCTGTATCTTAACTGCATCCATGTCAATATCCTGACTGTAATATTGTCCTATAGCTTTGCAAGATGTTACAACTAGGAGGAGGGTAAAGGGTAAATAAGATCTCTCTGTATTGTTTCTTATATGTGCATCTACAAAATTAAAAGTTTAATTTTTAAAAATCCAATAGAAGCATTCAGAAGATAAAGGCCATGACATTGTTCAAAAGTAGATCAGCAACAAAAAATGATAACATGGAAACTAGGAAAGAAAAATACAGTATGAATTCAGGTGGTCTGACATCCAGCCAGAAAGAGTTCCAGGAAAAGAACAGAGGAAAAGATCAAGGAAATTATACAATAAACCTAACAGAATCAAAGGAAGTAACTTTCCATATTACAAGATTCATATCAAGGTAAATCAGCATGAATGTCAGAACTGTAGAGTCAAAGAACCCAGAGAGGAGAGAACAAAAGGGCTTTGGGGGCTCTGTCCTGAAAGTCCTGCAGCTTCCCCTTCTCACTACCCACTGAGGATGCCAGTGTTTCTTCTGCTAAGTTCATTAACATTCCTTCACCTGTCTTCCAGCCTCGTTCTCTTCATCTTTGTAGGGTTCTGTCTCCCTTGACCATCACTTGAACCAGGATTCAGGAAGGAGCCAAGACTAAATACCTGTGTTCAATCTACCTTCACCTCAGAACTCAGGTCCTAGAATTTTACTCTGTGGTTGAATCTAAAATCCAGATTCATTATTCTGCCTCTGGCCACCTCATGGGGGGCTCATATGCTATCAACCAACCAGCCAGGCCCCCTCCCAGCCTCTCAGGCCACAACTGGGGCCAAGGTGTCTTCCTTTTTCCCGTGAGTTTGTCCTTGATACGGATTGTTCGTCTAAACTTTAATCCATATTTCACCTACGTGGCAGTGTGTGGTGTGTCCCTTGGTTGGGAGGCAGCAAAAATTCGGTTTCCAATGAAACCTGAGAACTAGGGAGAGGCTTTACCTGCCTTAGATCAACCTTGCTTAGATGTTAGTGTGAGTGTTTTTTTTTTATTATACACGTATTATTTGAATGCCGTCTTTCCATAAAAAATGAAACTATTGCCATTCTCAATAGCATTTCCAGTATCTTTTCTATATATGTTTATACATATTTATACACAGACTAGAGGCCCTGTGCATGAATGAATGCACGGGTGGGGTTCCGAGGGTGGGGGGCCAGAACGCGATCAGCCCTCTCGGTGGGCTGTGCAATGCCCTTGCTGGCTCGGGATCCAGATCCGTCCAGCTGACATTCGCGCCAGTTGTCAGGAGCCACCTGGCGGCCACTTTTATATCCTTTCTTCCTTGCAGAGGGTCTAGGGAGGGGAAGCAGCTGCGGTCCAGTTGTCAGGAGCCACCTGGTGGCCACTTTTATATCCTTTCTTCCTTGCAGAGGGTCTAGGGAGGGGAAGCAGCTGCGGTGCCCGAGGCCGATTTCCAAGAGGCTGGGGGCGTTTTCAGATCATGCCCGTGGTGCTGGTCCATCAGTGCCTGGCCCATTCTCCAGAGATTGGACCTGCAGGACTACTGATGGAGTGAGTGGCTACCGCTGGGCTGGTGGGCCACCAGGACAGGTCAGTCAGCTGAGCAGCGCTCCTGCTGTGGGAGCACACTGACCACCAGGAGGCAGCTCCTGCATTGAGCATCTGCCCCCTGGTGGTCAGTGCGCATCATAGTGACTGGTTGACCAGTCATTCCGGTCATTCTGGTTGTTCAGTTGTTTGGTCGCTTAGGCTTTTATATATATAGATAGGAAATATATAATGTTTTGTGGATTTTTTTTTCCACCTTTAACACACGAGAAAACTATCCTTTAGCAGCTTGTATGTTTTTGTTCTTTTCTCCCACTCAATGTCTCTCAGCCACCCTTCTAGGTCAGGATTTACAAACCTCCCATTTGATTCTTCACTAGTACACGCATTTTATAGTATGGACATGATATGTCTATGTGCACATTCTCCAATTGGTAAATATTTAGGCTCTTTCCAGTGTTTTGTTTTGTTTTGCAAGCAACACAGCACAGTAGTGGTTGCACGCCTAGTGCGGCCCGTGAGCTGTCAACAGCCCATGATGAGAGGAGAACAGACACTGGGGTGAACACTGAGGACCCTTTACAGCAACTGGCCAGAGTAATGTTTTGTCAGATTTCACAATAAAAATCGGGGGCTTGTGTTTTGAAAGTTTCGGTTTTAAAATTTTCATTTCTCTAGTAATGAATTTTAGTAAGAATGTACAGGTTTGCAACAGATTGGAAATCAAGACTGAGCCTGCCGTGGTGTGGAGAAGTGCTGCTCTGGTGAACAGCCTCACGCGGACCTGCATGCTTGTGCATCTGTGCCAGGCACTCTCTGCCGCAGATTTAAAGCAGTGATTCTCACCCGGCTGTGTGGCTCAGAGGATGAGCGTTGCTCTATGAACCAGGAGGTCACGGCTCGATTCCTGGTCAGGGCTCAATACCCAGGAGGGGGTGTGCCGGAGGCAGCCTCTCTCATCATTGATGTTTCTATCTCTTTCCCTCTCCCGTCCTCTCTGAAATCAATGAAAATATATATTTAAAAAAAGAAGAAAAAGAAGTGATTCTCTGGGGTATAGGACGTGGGCTTTTTTGTTGTGACAGATAGTGTCAATTTGCCCCCACGGGGCTAGACACTCCCCCATCCCCACCCCCACTAGTATCTTGTTTGAATTCACATGTTCCTGAACACCGGTGAGGTGGAACTTCTTTTTTACATGCTTGCAAACTGTTTTAATGTTTCTTGGAGCCCAGGAAGTCAGTCAGGCCCTGGGATGTGACAATCCTTTGGTAATTTCATCTGCTCTGGCATTCCGGGCTGTCTGGGGAGATGACCAGGCAAAAGGAATTTCCTCTTTAAATATTCCATTCCTTCTGTGGGAAACTGAGGCTGGGCAAGTACATCTGTCTCACACACCCATTTATTTGTTGGCAGAGCCCAGGTCTCCTGGCACAAGATTCCCTCTCCAGACTCCTAAGGATAGCCCAGGTCCAAAGGCTAACCAGGGGAGCAGGCTGGGAATGTGTGAGAGGCTGTGGGGAGGGGGTAGTCAGAAAAAGAACCAACAACTATGTCTGGAAGTTCAGGAGAGGACAGGGCTCAGTGAGATACTGGGATACACCACGTGCAGCCCAGAGGAACCTGGTGTCGGAGATAAACAAATTCTCTGTCAGCCCAACAGTGTAAGCAAACAAGAAGCCAGGAGTTTCTTCCACCTATTTGCCTAATCTTTCAACACTGCTTATTGGTGGGGTTGACATAACTCAAGCCTCCTGAAATAATACAGGGGCTTGGCCCCATCCAACTCAAACAATGAACTTGCAACTACAAGACATTAGGCCAAACCATCACTCATTTTGCTGGGGTGTGCCTTGTGCAAATACACTCCCTGCCAAGCCTGGAGGTCATTTTCAGGCCAGCGAGCAGGCAACGGAGGAAGAACCTGCCATAAGATGCAGAGGCAAAGGGAGAAGATTTCAGAGGACCATCTAACACAGTCCTTCCTTAAATTCATCGCCTCAAGTGCCAGCTCTCAGTACCATTTCTAGACCTCAGGAAAGTCACTTAGCTTCTCTGAACCTCAGTTTCTTCATCTGTAAAATGTGGATATGCCTTTCCCTATATCCTGTAGACCCTCCCTATTTCTGAGCCCCTTGCTCTAGCGGCAAGAGCCCACCCTGCCTGTGTGCTTAGAAGAGATAGAGAATTAACATGCCCAGGAGCAGCCCTCAACCACAAACTAATTGGAGTTGGTACATAAACACCCCAGCTCCTGAGGGGCAGAACTCTTAGGCACATGTTCCACACTCTCGCCCAGGGTTCTCCAGCAGGACCAGGCTCCAACTGTACATAGGTATGATGTGCTTGATAGTATAATAACGCAATCATGGCTGACCTCCATCCTCTGTCTCACTTCTCCATTCCCCACTGAGATCACTTCCCATAGAAAGTACTTGCACTTGTCTACACTAATAAAAGAGAAAGATGCAAATTGACTGTACCTTGGCTACACCCACCAGCCAACCAGGAGTGTGTATGCAAATTAACCCGGCTACACCCACGAGCCAATCAGGAGTGTGTATGCAAATTAACCCAGCAACGATGGCAGGTTAATTTGCATACACCAGCGCCCAGTGGCCAGGGCGGGGCGAGACACTTGCGTTGTCACCATGGTGACGATGCAGGCGTTCCACACCGCCCCAGCCACTCTGGGCCTCTGGGCAGCGTGGGAAGGTGGAAAGGCGACTCCAGGCCAGAATGAAGGCAGGAAGGCAGCTCCGGGCCGGAGCGAAGGCAGTGCCAGCAGCCAGGGAAAGGAAGGCCCATTTTTGCACGAACCTTTGTGCATCGGGCCTCTAGTAGACTTATAATAAGGTCAGTTTCTGGGGGAACCCAAACTAAGAAATGTCCCAACTTTCTCAGTTGTTGGTAAAATCAGGTAAAGCTTGGTCAAAGGTCAAAGTTATCATCATGAAATCTTGGCACCCTTCTGTGTGCCAGGCAAAGGGAGCTACAGGTCAATAGGAGTTGGGTATTCTGGAGCTTTTGAACTCCAGGTGTTCACTGTGGAGACTTTCAGGTAGAAGGAACATAACCTGTAAAAGACAGTAGCGTTGGTGCCTACTTGGGTTCTACCTGGTCTTACCAGCTCCCAGCACAACAATCACAACTTCTAACTTCCAAATAGTGGGAATTTCTCCCAAAGAACCAGCTCTGCCAGCACACCAATCAACTAAGGAATATGTTTGGGGCATAATCTGGCATACTGAAGAGTTGGTCTGTGGCCTCAGGAACTCATAATCTATGCAGAACTCAAAAAGGATATCTAACAATTAGCTGAGTGAGGCCAGTGGCAAATTCTGGAATTTGTGTGAAAGCAGAAAAAGATGGGGGCTTGTTGAAAGAACCCAGGAGCCCACTGGTGTGGCTCAGCGGTTAGAACATTGGCCCATGCACTGAAGGGTCACGAGTTCTATTCCTGGTCAAGGGCACGTACCTGAGTTGCAGGTTCAATCCCCCGCCCCAGTTGGGGTGCATGCAGGAGGCAACCAATAGATGTGTCTCTCTCACACCGATGTTTCTCTCCTTCTCCCTCCCTCTCTCCTTCCCACTTTATCTAAAAAAAAAAAAAAAAAAATTAATGGAAATATCCTCAGGTGAGGATTAACAGACAAACAAAAAAGAAACAACGAACACAGAACCTCCTAATGACCAGGGTTAAAATAATATTTTCAGTAAAATAAATTAATAATAGTATTAGATTATAACCCATAGAATAAAATATACATGAGTCCATATTTATATAACTACTTGATTAAATAAATTAATGGAGCAGAAGTGACAGCTCTTTCTTGCAATGGGAATCCAGTCAATAAATATGGAAGGAAAGAGGGAAGGGAAAAATCAGCTTTAGGCAAACAGCACAGAGGTGACTGTTGCAGGTAAGATCTGCTGACAGATGCTAGAATCTATGGAAGGCTTGAGGAGAAAAGGGAGTTGCTTACCCTTAAGTTATCTCTCTGAAGATGTTTGTGTGGAGGGTAGATATCCACATCTGTGATGTCCTTGCCTGGGATGCACGACCTCCACCCCGGTCATGAGGAGACCCAGACAGGCCTGAACTGGGGAATGTTCAGCAAAGTCACTGATCAACACTCTTCATGTGTATCCAGGTCCTGAAAGGCTAGGAATGACCCAGGAACTATTGCAGACAGCTGGACACCAGAGAAAGAAAAACAAGTGAATGCGAATGTGGGATCCTGAATGCCTTCCTGGAGCAGAAGGACATTCCTGGGAAAGCACCGAGGTTCTCACAGGGTCTTTAGTTGGATTATGGGTGTTGTATTGAGGCTAATGCCCTGGCTTTCATCATGGTGCTATGGTTTTGTGAGGTTGGGGAGGTAGGGGAGGGATATAGGGAAACTGTACTATTCTTCCAACTTTCCTACACTTACTAATTCTTTTTGCCACTATTTTTCTAACTGTAGTTCAAAATAAAAAGTTAAAGAAACAGCAGCAGCCCTAACCGGTTTGGCTCAGTGGATAGAGCGTCGGCCTGCGGACTGAGGGGTCCCGGGTTCGATTCCGGTCAAGGGCATGTACCTGGGTTGTGGGCACATCCCTGGCAGGAGTCACTGATCAACACTCTTCATGTGTATCCAGGTCCTGAAAGGCTAGGAATGACCCAGGAACTATTGCAGACAGCTGGACACCAGAGAAAGAAAAACAAGTGAATGCGAATGGGGGATCCTGAATGCCTTCCTGGAGCAGGAGAAGGACATTCCTGGGAAAGCACGGAGGTTCTCACAGGGTCTTTAGTTGGATTACGGGTGTTGTATTGAGGCTAATGCCCTGGCTTTCATCATGGTGCTATGGTTTTGTGAGGTTGGGGAGGTAGGGGAGGGATATAGGGAAACTCTGTACTATTCTTCCAACTTTCCTACACTTACTAATTCTTTTTGCCACTATTTTTCTAACTGTAGTTCAAAATAAAAAGTTAAAGAAACAGCAGCAAACGTCCAACTTTGTTAGCAGTGTCTTTATTAGAACAGGAACACTCACCACACTTGCACTGACCTGAGGAATGCTCAAAACTCAGACAACTGATCTCAAAATACTTTGAAATGTGGGAATGGGGAGGTCAGGGCCGAGGCATTCTCTCTCTCTGAAACGTGCTGCTGAGGTTCGAAGGAGGCAAAAATTACAAGGTCCCATCTGAATAGATTTGGCAGAAAAAATGTCTTGTGACCTACCTGTCTGAGGCTGATCACATTTACCAACAGCATTAATAGCTCCCTGCCTGAGTCGGGTCTCCCAGGCCCATTCTGTTGCATCAGCCAACACCAGGGTCTGACTTCATAAAGAATGATATTCAGAGGCCATAGAAGGGATACATGGTGATAGAAAAAGTAAAATAATTTTTTTTAAAAAGAAAGAAAATGATGTGCACATCTGTTTCAAACAACATGACCTTCCACCACAACCTCTTGGTGACTTATTCAAAATTGGATCAGGAGCCAGTGTTGCTGAGTAGCCAGGAGTATCTTTGGAACATTTAGAATGTTCTGATTCTAACTCAGGACCTCAATTCTAGGCCTGGAGGCCAGATAAGCTGTGTGCGGAGCCAGAGGACAGGTTCAAGGTGCCTCCGAGGGAAAGTGGAGTCAAGAGTGACACGAGAAAGCTCTCAGGCCTTGGGCTCTGTGCTGGAGCCGGGCAGAGGCAGGGCTGTAGGGTGAGCCACTTGCAGAAAACAAGGCAGCCTGCGCAGAAATGCCAGGAAGCAGAGTGCAAAACAAGGAGGCAAGGCTGCCATGTCTGTTCCTGCTTTTTCAAGCAAATACCAGACTGAGGCCAGGCAAGAAATAAATATTGACAAAGGTGAGGAGTAGCACAAGGCCAGGTGGCAGAGGCCAGAGAGAGAGCATGGCCTAGAACCGGTTCCAGGGAATCGCCTCTTCAAGGGCCTTGGAGAGGCCTCTCTCACGGACCCTGGGGTACTTGGAGTCAAGCCAGCAGGATGGTGAGCAACGCCAGGGTCTCAGCACCTTGTGTTTGGCAAAGGTGTGTGGCCCAAAGGCAGCACCCTCAGTCTGACCAGTGCCAGGTTGGGAGGTCCTGGGGTAACTCCTGCTTCAGCAGATGCCTGGTGGATCTCCTGGTCCAGTCACCTGCTGGCATTCTCGGGGAGAGCTTCTCAAAGTGTGGGGGTACAGGGCTCTCATCAGAGGCCCCTGACGTGCTGGGTAAATATGTACATTTCTGGGCCACACACATCACATATCCCACTTGAGACAATCAGGAAGGAAGCCCCAAAATGTGCATTTTTAGCACCTTCCGGTGATTCTGTCCAGGTGTGAGTCCCAGACAAATGAGAATAAGCTGAGGCCCAGTGAGGGCATGCGCCTTTCTTTGGCTACACAGGGAGTGAGGAGAGCTCCAGTGTCCTGGCTTCCGCCTCTCCAGTCTCGCAGAACACTGCCGGCAGACCTGCCTCTGTGCCTGTGGATGGGAACACTCTTCCCTCCAGATCACCCCTCTGGGCCACACTTGGAATCTCAATTCCTTCCTACAGGAAGGCTTCCCTGGCCCCCACCTCCAGTCCGGCCCCTGGGCCTCTCTCTCTCCTGGCACTGGCCCCACTGGATTGTTACTACCCACCGACCCTCAAGTGCCCCAAAGCAGCATGGTGCCTGGCACGTGGACACAGGTGCTGGAGCAATGCCATCTGGGTTCTCGGCAGCACCACGTCACCCCCTGGCAGCTCTAACAGCCTGAGAGCGTGTTCCCAAACCAATGGCCCCAGCAGAAGTCCCTGATGGAGCCAGGTTCCTGCTGCAGGCCTAAGGCCTGAGCGGGAGAAGGCTTTCCTGGGCCAGACCTCAGAGTTCTGGCCACCCACACCTGAAAGCAGAGGGTGGGGTCAGCAACCCCAGAAAGGCAGGGCTGGGAGAGAGGTGCCCACAGAAATATCAGGGGTTCTACCCAAAGGAGGGAGGTAGCTGAGTCAGCAAAACCTAGCACATGTCCAACCAGCCCACTCCACCTCACAAGGGGCTCACCCCTCCCGAGGGCTGTCAATCCTGTCCCCCTGTCTCTCCTACCCATCACAACCCCGTCCTTTGTTCGCCTGAGGGCCCTTAAAGGGTTTGCAGATGGCATTCACATCCCCCACGAACCACTCAAGCTCCACTTCCCTCACTCGGCACATCCCTGGCCCAGGACTCCCACTCCCTTTGCCCAGAATTTCAGACCCCTGTTAGCCAAAATGGTTTCTAGTGCTTGGCGGGACCAACACCATCTTAAGAAGCAGGCTTCTCGCCCTAGATGGTTTTGCTCAGTGGGTAGAGCATCAGCCTGTGGACTGAAGGGTCCCAGGTTTGATTCCAGTCAAGGGCACATGCCCGGGTTGCAGGCTCGATCCCCAGTAGGGTGCAATCAGGAGGCAGCCGATAAATAATTCTCTCTCATCATTAATGTTTCTATCTTACTATCCCTCTCCCTTCCTCTCTGAAATCAATAAAAATACATTTAAAAAAAAAAAAAAAAGAAGCAGGCTGCTCTCAGTGTCCACCAGTTCACCTGGGAGGGGTGGGTCCATATCACCTGAAAGGAATGTTCTTGCATAGAGAAGTAGGCCCATTACATTGTTTACCACTTGGGACATATAGTTCTTAACAAGCACGTACCGCATGGCTGCAAGCTGCCCGTGTTCCTGGAGGCTGTATACCAGTATATCAAGCCCCCTCCACTTTTTGTTCAGGGATTCACTGTCTTGCTGCTGCCCAAGACTCAGCTTCTGTCCAAAAGTTCCCCTTTGAACAGAATAAATTCTAATCCTGGAGTTGTCAGCCTCTTCTTCCGGTCTCTTGGACGTTGGTTCCGGTACAGCTCAGGTAATTTCCCCAACTTCTCCCTTGCCAGCTACCTGCCCAGCATGGGTACCTGTTATTTATCACACGTGGACCACTCCTCTATTCAAACCCTCAATAGTTCCCCATTACCTGCCTCTGAATCCTCACTCTGGCCCAGTCAGCATAGCTCAGTAGTTGAGCGTCGGCCTATGAAGCAGGAGGTCATGGTTCGGTTCCCAGTCAAGGCACATGCCCAGGTTGCAGGCTCGGTCCCCAGTGTGGGGTGTGGAGGAGGCAGCCAATCAATGATTCTCTCTCATCATTCATGTTTCTATCTCTCTCCTTCTCCCTTCCTCTCTGAAATCAATAAAAATAGAATTTTAAAAAAGAATCCTCACTCTGGTGTTTAGGTCCATCTAAATCTGACCCCCGGAAGAGATTAACCAAAGAACTTGTATGCATATATGCATAACCCATGGACACAGACAACAGTGCGATGAAGGCCTGGGGAGGGGTGGGTGCAGGGTGGAGGAGGTCAATGGGGGAAATGTAATACTTTAAACAATAAAGTTGACCTACTTATGAACAATTCGTTCTTCTACATTATTCCCCTGGGGGATAAAGAAGATACCATCAACCGTACCTTCCCCTTACATTTGCTGTGAACCTAAAACTACTCTTTAAAAATAACATCTTAAAAAAAGAAGAAACCACCTGAAAAAAAGTATTTTATTTGAGAAATAGAGAGAGATTTGGGGTGGGAGGTAGAGGTTCACAGTTAATGTGCAGGAAAAAAGGCTGGAAGGAAATTTCAGCATTATCACCTCTGGGTCCTGTCTTTTGGTTTGGTTTGAAATATATATATATATATTTTTTTAAATATATTTTATTGATTTTTTACAGAGAGGAAGGGAGAGAGATAGAGAGTTAGAAACATCGATGAGAGAGAAACATCGATCAGCTGCCTCCTGCACATCTCCAACTGGTGATGTGCCCGCAACCCAGGTACATGCCCTTGACCGGAATCGAACCTGGGACCTTTCAGTCCGCAGCCGACGCTCTATCAACTGAGCCAAACCGGTTTTGGCTATATATATATATTTCAAATCATTTTAAAAACATTAAAATTATGTTTTAAAAATGCATGTTAGATAGCTTAATTATGCTATCATAAAGAAAGTCTAATTGTCGTTTGTTCTAGAAATAAGAGAATAAGGACTGGAATTTGGGTAAGTCAGGGACCTTAAGGTCTCCTGATCACAAACTGTACATCAGTATTATAAACCATGATTGATTAATCTCAACAATGTAAAATATGAAAGCTACAAAAAGTTAATAGAATTATTTAAAAACAAAACATAGATAACATTTTTAAGAAGGTAAGGCAGCCTTGTTGAGATTTCAAATGAAGAATTAATTCTCATTTACTCCACAATAATGCATAGACCATCAACCAACACACTGATTTTTTAATTAAAAAATACTAAATATTTAGTAATTTTTAGCATAATATACTGAATATATTATAAGCCACAATTATAAGGTGCTTATGCTACTTATCAATAAGGTTATGAATAATAATCTTTCCATATACTATAAATTTAAACAACACATTAAACAATGTGTATAGTTTCCCAGAAATTTTAACCATGTTTTAATTTAGAATTAGTTCCTAGCACAACCTATCACCTCCGGTCACGCTGTAGACACTTGAGATATGAACTCTTTGGCAGAGATGGAACTCCTAGAATTAGCCCTTAGGTAAATGGCTCCAACCCAATGGAACAAACATTAAGTCTACAGTGTGCACAGCCCAGAGGCAGGGACCAATGATGTGACACTTTATTGAGGACTTACTCTGTGGTGAGCATGAAGGCTTTGCATGGACTGCTTCCCTTGGTCCTCACAGCCCCTAGAAGCAGTCTGAACTGTTCTCATCTTAGGTGGGACTGCTATTCCAAATGCCTCTTAAGTGCAGGGGGGCGAAAGCATCACCAACTACACCCTCCTTTTGTGTTCAGGGTACTCCCGCTCCCCTGCCAACTCTACAAATGTGGGAATGCGTGAGCTTCAGGAATCTGTCCATGGACTGAGATAGGAACCAGCACCTGCAAGTCCTGGATGATTCCAAAACATGGCCTTTCCTACAGGAGCCACAGTCCATGGGGAAACAAGGCCAGAGGAACTTGAACAGAGACATTAACTCCACACAAGGCAGTGACACCGGAGAGGCTACCACCTCGAGCTGGACATTGGGCACCCAGGTGTCCTGCTTGCTCCTCCTCTTGTGGTCTGTCCTCTGCCTCTTTACTGTGAAGTTTCTTAAAGTGTCTGAAAAAGTACCTAGAGTGGCACTTGGTGAAAAAAAGGGTTTGGCATGGTTCGGTGGTTGAACGTTGACCTATGAACCAGGAGGAGGTCATGGTTCAATTTCTGGTCAGGGCATATGCCCAGGTTCCGGGCTCGATCCCCAGTGTGGGGCATGCAGGAGGCAGCCGATCATCATTGATGTTTCTATTTCACTCTCACTCTCCCTTTCTCTCTGAAATCAATAAAAATATTTTTAAATAAATAACTGATATTTTAACCTACTAAGTGTTGGGGTAATTTGTTATGTAACTAATACACACACTAAAATGTTCCTACCTCACGACCTTTGTCCTCACTATTTCCTCAGCCTGGAATCCTCTTCCCCCAAATATCCATATGCCTTTTTCCCTCACTGCTCCCAGGTCTCTGCTCAGTCAGGCCATCCCTGGATGGTCTATATAAAAATAACACCTCCACTCCCATTTGCTCTTGTGATATACATCTCCCCAAAGCATTCCTCACCTTACCTCTTTATGTATCTACTAATTTGTTTATTGTCTCTCTTGTCCCACAGAATAAGCTCCATGAGAGCAAGGACTGCCCATTCTGTTTACTGCTTTCCCCGGTGCCTGGCACCTAGAGGGGTTTAGCCGTTTGTGGAATGAATAAATGAGTTCATTTCACACCCTAGTGATCCCTGGCCAGCTGGTCATGGACCACCACTTGGTAGATTCATTCCAGGCATCCCACCATCTGCCTGCCTTGCTCTGGGCCCTCATTCCCCTGAATCCTGGTGGTCCTTACATTTGAATAATCCCTTTAAAGTGTAAAAGGGACTTTCACACTTATCTACTGAATCCTCCTTTCCCTGGATCCACCAGTGGGGATACTCCCACCGCTATTTTTCAGATGAGAAGTCAGAGGCTGTGTCTTGATAGGGAATCGGGAGACTCAGGGTGTGGGCAAAAAGGTGCTCCCATCTGCACCTCCACCTCCCTGCTGCCCTCCCTCCCTTCCAGGGACGCTGGGGAGATTTTTGATAATTTGGGAGAAAAAACACGGAGTGCAAGTCTCTGGAGTCTACTGCTGACTGCTCAATAATGTTTGCCTTAGTTAAAGCTCCTCCAAGCGCGAACCAATTTGAGGATTTGGGCATAAGGGTTTTATTTGGGAGGTGGCCCCAAGAAGCGGGAGCAGGGGGTGTGGAAGTGAGATGGGGTCATTAAACAGGCTGTGTGTAACCCACCTCTATTCATCCCTCCAGCTCCTGTCCCTTGCTGGGCACTACCTGAGAGTATTCCTGGGCTGGCAGTGGCCCCTACAGGCAGACATGCCCTGGGCCAGAGGCAGGTCCTGGGGTAGGGTCAGTGTGTGTGTGTGTGTTTGGGAAGGAGCGGCAGGTGCCCTTAGTGGCCAGGGCCCTAGGGACAACTGATAAAGCATTGTGTAAACCAAGGAATCTACAGGGCACAGAGATCAAAGAGTGGCTCTGAGTGAGAGGACTTGTGTTGTTGACTCACTTTTAGGCTGGGCACTTAATTTCCCAGCCCACCTGGCTAAGGGTTGCGGCAAAGGCACCTGTGCAAATGCGGTCTTTTGGAGGACAGTTCCAGGTTCAGGGAGAGCAAGGTCTAGGCTGCTGCAGGATCAGCCTGCCTGCCTGCCATATAAAGCCACAACCTATCACCTCCGGTCACGCTGTAGACACTTAAGATATGAACTCTTTGGCAGACTAGAATTAGCCCTTAGGTAAATGGCTCCAATCCAATGGAACAAACATTAAGTCTACAGTGTGCACAGCCCACAGAGAGGCAGGGACCAATGATGTGACACTTTATTGAGGACTTACTCTGTGGTGAGCATGAAGGCTTTGCATGGACTGCTTCTCTTGGTCCTCACAGCCCCTAGAAGAAGTCTGAACTGTTCTCATCTTAGGTGGGACTGCTTTTCCAAATGCCTTAGGTGCAGGGGGACAAAAGCATCACCAACTACACCCTCCTTTTGTGTTCAGGATACCCCCCTGCCACCAACTCTACAAATGTGGGAATGCGTGAGCTTCAGGAATCTGTCCATGACTGAGATAGGAACCAGCGCCTGCAAGGCCTGGATAATTCCAAAACATAGCCTTTCCTACAGTAGCCACAGTCCATGGGGAAACAAGGCCAGAGGAACTTGAACAGAGACATTAACTCCACACAAGGCAGTGACACCGGAGAGGCTACCACCTCGAGCTGGACATTGGGCACCCAGGTGTCCTGCTTGCTCCTCCTCTTGTGGTCTGTCCTCTGCCTCTTTACTGTGAAGTTTCTAAAAATGTCTGAAAAAGTACCTAGAGTGGCACTTGGTGAAAAGAAGGGTTTGCCTCCTACTCTAAAACACTTGCCAACAGATTGTCCCACCCCTTGTAGGGCTCTGCAAAGCTGTTCTCCCTCCCCACCCCCAGGAGAGCTGGCTATAAAGTGTCTGAAAAAGTACCTAGAGTGGCACTTGGTGAAAAAAAGGGTTTGCCTCCTACTCTAAAACATTTGCCAACAATTGTCCCACCCCTTGTAGGGCTCTGCAAAGAAGCTGTTCTCCCTCCCCACCCCCAGGAGAGCTGGCTAGCTGCAGGAAAGCAGCCCCTTTCATTAACCCAGGGAGGGGACTTCCACTGAAAATGAGCCCCCAGGTCTTGGGAAACTGCTGAGGTGGCAATAAAATTAGAGGGCAAAGGCAGTGAGCAAATTACAGAGGTGGAGTGGGAGAGGCCAGAGCTCTCATTAGCCTGATGAGCTATGGTAAGAGGCCCTGCGGACAGTGTCTCCTGGGAGACAGAGCGCCCCTCCCAAAGCCCAGGGGGCTCAGCCCCAGGCCTCTGCCTTCCCAGCAGAACGTTTCCCTCTTGAACACCCAGTTGGGATTTCTTCTGGGACAGGGCATTTGCTGAGCAGGCCCAGGTCAGCTTCACAGAAGGGAGTGGGGCTTCCTGCATCACCTATTTGCTCACTGGCTCCTCCTCTTCTCATCCCAAGGGTCCTTTTTCTGTACCCTTCATTCTGCCACTTTTTCTGCCCCCAAATACATGCCGGGGCAGGCTGCCTGCCTCCCCACACGACCTCCTAGCACAACTGCGGGCTCATGATGCAATCAATTCCAAGGAACCTGGCTGGTGTGGCTGTTGGTTGAGCATCATCCCATGCACCAAGAGGTCAAAGGTTTGATTCTGAGTCTGGGCACATGCCTGGGTTGTGGGCTTGGTCCCCAGATAAGTATGGCATGCAGGAGCAGCCAACCAATGTTTTCTCTTTCATCAATGTTTTTAACTCTCCCTCTCCCTCCTTTCTTTCTAAAAATCAATAAAAACCTTTTTTTAAAAATCAAAGCATTAAAAAATAAAAACAGGAGCAGAGAGGCCTGGGAGCCGCAGCTGGAGCCAACTGGAGTCTCAAAGGCTGATTCTAGCTTGAAGTTTCAACAGCTCAACGGCTCTGCAGAAACCTTACTCTGGCAGGACAGGGCAACGGGGAGTTGGGACTTCCATCAAGTAGGCCCAAAATTACCATGAGTATCAGGCCCAAATCCAGAGTAATTAGTACTAGCCTCATACCTCAGCAGCAGTTTTTACTTTCTGTTCCCGAATCTTGCCTTGTCTTAGTTTGATCTTTGAGGCATGAATAGTCCCCTCCTGTGCTTTGCAGTTTGGAGGCAACATGGCAAAGAACAGACATATGATCTCCATTCCATCTCCAAACTACACCAAAATGACAGGAAAGGATCTACAATGTGGCAGTTAAAAAAATAAGGCCAGTAATAAACAGTTCTTGAAACATAAGCAGCTGGCGAGACTTGCACTGTGTAACCTTTGCAGCAAGGTTCAGTGGAAATCCTACACCCTGAACCCCTAACTCCCCGTTAGCTGAGTTGTACCAGATGAATTAATGCTTGTGGGCTAGAGCTGAAAGGCAACCATCAGAAATAAAAATGCTGTGGTACATCTACACAATGGAATACTATACTGCTGTAAAAAAAAAAAGGAACTCTTACCATTCGCAACAGCATGGATGGAGCTGGAGAGCATTATGTTAAATGAGTCAGTCAGAGAAAGAGAAGTATCACACTCATTTGTGGAATGTGAAGAACATAAACTGATGAACAAAAAGAGCCAGAGGGAAAAAATATCTTAGAAGTAAACCGGTTATTTGCAGATTTTTGTTATTTCCTACAACTTTTGTGGTATACTATGTTAGTAGTGTTTTGGTAATATGTTTAAAATCTTTTTTTCTTGAAATGTTAATGTTTATTGCATGTAAATGGCTATTTTGTACCTACAATCTGGTAATAGATTTAATTTGTATATTGTAAATAAAATCCTCCTAAAAGAACTATGTAAGTCATTCAAACTAATGAAACCTTTGCAGGTGGCCAGATTTGCTGAAGGGAAGACAAGGCTGGGAGGGCCTCCCGCCTCCCTCCAGTCTTCTGCCCTTTCCAGTGGGATGGGCAGTGGAAGAACGAGGTGCAGAAGTGTTCGAGCCCCTGGATCATGGAGACCATTCCAGAAGGAGAGACACTCAAGAACTAAGAACCTCCAGAAATTGATACCACCCCCAACTCTGGCATCCTGAAGTTTTCTGTAAAATACACTATACACAAGGATAGGAAAAAGAAACACTTAATAACTGATTTTATTTTTTCCCTTTAAAAGTTTTCTAATAACTGATTTTTATGGAAAGTGGTAGGAGTTTTATTTTCTAGTTTATAAATCGGCATTGTTTCAATTCCTTAAATGTACTGCTTTTAGAGTCAGAAATAAATATTTTTTAAAATGTCCTTGAATGACAACAAACCAAATGACAATGAGGAATCTTTGCTCTGCCCACCCAGGCAGGGGGGCGAGGGTCCTCCCCACATTCCTTCCAGACATGCTGCATGGCCCTGGTCTGAAACCCCAGGACCTTGAAGCTAGCTATTTAAGTGCCAGAAAAGGTTAAGTTCCCAGAACAGAAGGCGCAGCCTCAGCAACACAGGTTATCTTGGGTCACCAAGCATCAGAGGCCCTCATGAATCCTGGAGAGCGCTGCTGGAATGGGAAGACACCATCCAGAAAAAAAAAAACTTGGAATCTTAGATCCCAGGACATTTCTGTTATGAAATGATCGTTTGAGCAACCCTGCAAGAATGCCAGGCTTGGGAGGAAACCAAGATGGCGGCATAGGCAAACACCGCCGGAGTTTGCCTCAAACAACCACTTCAAAAATACAACTAAAAGACGAAGCGGACATCATCCAGAACCAAAGGAAGGCTGGCTGAGTCGACGAACTACAACTAGAAGGAAAGAGAAAAGCATACCGAGACTCAGAGGAGGCGCAGTGCGGAAGTAAAATACTAAGGTGCGGAGTGCATGTGGAGAGGGCTGGCGGCTGAGTGCGCGGTTGTCGTTTTCAATCGGGAGGGAGTCTCAGGCTCTGAGCTCCAGTTCCGGGCGAGTCTCTAGGGACCCAGACTCATACGGGAGAAGAGGGACTGTCTGGCATGGGTCGGAACCCGAGGGCAGCTTTCTCTCTGAGGGGCTTGCA
>NW_005354874.1:5558270-5587714 GCF_000412655.1 Myotis brandtii
GAGGACAGTGGGTGGGGAGTGAGGGCGGAGGGAGGGGTGGGAACTGGGTGGAGGGGAATTATGGTGGGAAAAAAGAGGAACCAATGTAATAATCTGAGCAATAAAGATTTAATTAAAAAAACAAAAAAAAGAATGCCAGGCTTACCCCTCTCCGTTGTTCCTGAAGAGGCTCCACAAGCTGAATGCCTGTAGCTGCCCTTGGTGCCTCTGCCACCTATAGGTGAAAGGCTGATGGTGCAAGGCACCTGTCTGCTGGAAATAGCTCCCAAATGGAAATCACAACTCAAGAGAACTGTGTCTAGGCATTATCTCAAACCTCACAACCTCAAAGGCAGGCAAGGCAAATGCTGGCCCACTGCATGGCTGCCACCACAAACCTTCACTTTCCACCAAAGCTTTACAGATCAGAGGTGGCAATCCTTGCTGATCTGCATCCCCTTATCTTCCTTTAGGTAAAATGCCTTACCTAAGAACTGTGGTTCTGTGCTACAATGCACCTTTCCTAAGAGAGCTGTCAAGTCTCTCAATGCAATCCACTTAACAGCACTCTAAGGTTTTTTGTTTTTTTTTTAAAAATATATTTTATTGATTTTTTACAGAGAGGAAGGGAGAGAGATAGATAGAGAGAAACATCGATCAGCTGCCTCCTGCACATCTCCCACTGGGGATGTGCCCGCAACCCAGGTACATGCCCTTGACCGGAATCGAACCTGGGACCTTTCAGTCCGCAGGCCGACGCTCTATCCACTGAGCCAAACCGGTTTCGGCAGCACTCTAAGGTTTAAAACAGACACCCCTACAAAAGCCTCCCATATCGTTCTGAGATGGCCCATATTCACTGACTGGCTTTAGAGAAAACATTTCAAAATGCTCTACCCAAGCCCACCTGCACTCTTGCAAAGTTGCCCAGCAGCTTGGCTTTCCTCCTGCTGAAGCCCACAGGGAAGCTGCCTTCCTTTTATCTTCCCCCCACAATCCCCACAGGCTCAGTGGCATGTAGGACAACACAGCTTCTAGTCCCCCACTGCCTTCCCTCTGATGGTTTCTCAGGAACAGAGTACAGGGCTATATACATCGCTGTTAACTGGCATGAGCAGGAAAACGACTACAAACATCCCTCCCTCACCAAGAGACACATGAAATTTCATGAATGACCTTCAGACCTAGTTACTTAAAATAATTTGAAGGACACCTGAAATATTGTGGCAGCTTACAGATGCAATTGACTCAGAGGGGGTGCCTGTTTAGACCACGCAGTAAACAGAGCCAGGACTCAGAACACAGCACATCTAGAACAAGGTGCAACAAAGCCTGTCAGGCCTTGAGGCAAGGTGGTCCAATAGTCAGAGCTCCTTGGACCAGTTGCAACCCACCTAGTTACCCAGCCCAACCATACATAATGTTCGTGCAACTATAGACAGTATGGGGGGTGACAGGTAAGCAAGACGGAAATGTTAGGAACCCAGACCGCCATTTAAATCCACTCATTTCCAGCACCATGCTTCCAAAAATATGTAAATAAAGGAGCTACTGTCTAGCTCAGCCGTGGGCAAACTACGGCCCGCAGGCCAGATCTGGCCTGTTTGAAATGAATAAAAATAAAAAAAAAAAAAAAAAAAAAAGACCGTACCCTTTTATGTAATGATGTTTACTTCGAATTTATATTAGTTCACACAAACACTCCATCCATGCTTTTGTTCCGGCCCTCCGGTCCAGTTTAAGAACCCATTGTGGCCCTCGAGTCAAAAAGTTTGCCCACCCCTGGTCTAGCTCATTCAGTAAATTTCAGCTACCTGTAACTGGCTGGGGAGGTAAGATTTCAAAGCAGTTTACCATTAGGAAAAAAAAAAATGCTACCTGTGGTATTCAAATAGCAATGTTTTGGAACCCTACAAACCAGTTACAACTGATTAAAGTCAAGAATAGAGGCTAAAAGTGGTGGGTATTTTTTACACTGTCTCAAAGTATCTTTCCAATAGTGATAGATAAGAGGTAAAACTCCAGGAGCCCTAGCCCATTTGGCTCAGTGGATAGATTCCAGTCAAGGGCACATACCTCAGTTGCAGGCTCTATCCCCAGCTTTGGTCAGGGCACATATGGGAGGCAACCAATTGGTGTCTTTCTGACATCAATGTTTCTCTCTCCCTCTCCCGCCCACTCTCTTTAAAACCAATTGGAAAATGCCCTAGGGTGAGGATTAACAAAAAAATAAACTTCAGAGAAAACCTGGAAAGCACCACCTTTAGGGCTCATTCACCACCAATGAGACAGGCATATCCTTTCTGAGGACAAAGCATCATATACAGCCTGTCAAAACTGCAAACCAAAAGCAGGCAAACCCAGATCTGGGGACCTTCTGACACATTAAGTCTTCAAAACTGTTGATATTAAGATTAGAACGGAGGCCATGAGGACTAGACATACACGGAAGCCCCTCACCACTGCCAAGACTGAGCTGCAACTGCAATCTTGGGCTTTATTTTCCACAAAAACACTCCATATATCATAGTTTGTTATTTTATTATACACTTTATAAAATGTCCAAACACAAACATCCACCGCCCACATCTTTCGTAACAAGATGATCTGGCCATTTTCTAAAGCAAACCAAATTGATTTTTATACCCTTAAGATATTTCTCTCAAATATTTATATTCCAACTACAAAAATGGTGCTGCAAAGGGTACAGAAAGATAAATGAGGCATTCTTGCTGGTTATAGCACAAACATGACTACTGAAGAACTGAGTAAGGGGGAAAGTTACCTAATTAAGGAATGGAATGTTTGTTACCTAGGACAAGTATAGCTGAATTATTTGTTGTAACTGGCACCTACCCTAAAATAACTGGTTTGTAGGGACAAGGGCAAATGAAATAGTGAGACTAAATGTGCCAGGCAATTGCTTATACTTGTTTCCAGAAGGCACATATTTCCTGCACCCTTTCTTCGTAAGTAAAGACAAATTAGAGAACCCACTTTTAGATTCTGCCCATTTTGAGTTATTAACTGTGTAAAGAAAAGATCAGTTATGTTGAAGGAGCATGTAACAGAAATATTTTTAAACCAACATGGTTAAGTGTTAAGATTTTTAGAAATCAAAATGTTTATTAACATAATTTTAAAGTAAAGTCAAAGGTAATAAATCTTCTGTGGTAATGACTTAAGTGCAAGTGATGCTGGCTTTCACATTCATATCCTTCATTCAGAGAAAAGGCAGATCAGTTGTTCTTGAACAAGTCAATGCAGCTCTGCAAGAGGGAGACATTGTTCTGGAAGAAAAACAAGTCAAGGTAGACCAATGAACCAATGAATCCAAGACTTCCTATATGTCTGTAAGAATTAAACTCAAACCCATCGACCTATCTTTTCTCAAGATTTAAAGCCAGTCAAACTTGGTTGGTGTTTTACTTCATTAAATCACAACTTAATCAGCCCTGGCTGGTGTGGCTCAGTCAGCTGGAGCATCGTCCTATACACCAAAAGGTGCTGGGCTCGATTCCCAGTTGGGGTGCATGTGGGAGGTAACTGATCGATATTTTTCTCACATCAATTTTTCTGTCCCTTCCTCTCTCTAAAATCAATTTTTTAAAAAAATTTAAAAATCACAAATGAATTAGTCTACAATCCTTCTCACCCAATTTCATGTTGGTAAGATCCTCTCCCTCAGAGGTCTGGGATTGCTCACAGCTAAAGAGCTAGTGGATGCAGTTCCAGCACCTCCACCATCCCAGCCCCAGGTTTGCACCAAACGCAGTCATGCTAATTCTGCTTAAGTGAATTAACCTAACTACTACATAAATAAGTTGTTCTTTGAAGATAAAGGCCTTGAGAAGACTAGATAAAAAGTTGCAGCCCTAGCCGGTTTGGCTCAGTGGATAGAGCATAGGCCTGTGGACTGAAGGGTCCCAGATTTGATTCTGGCCAAGGGCACATGCCTGGGTTGTGGGCTTGATCCCCACTAGGGGGCATGCAGGGGGCAGCCGATCAATGATTCTCTCTCATCATTGATGCTTCTATCTCTCCCTCTCCCTTGTTCTCTAAAAGCAATAAAAGTATTTTTTAAAAATACTTTTAAATAAATAAAAAAAATTTTTTTTAAAGTTGCTAAAAATTAGTTATGGGTGGAATTTTAAATGAGATAACAAATGATAAATATTTATATAGGACTTCGCACAAATTGTCTCATAGTTCTCACTTTAAAGAATTCAGAAAACTTAAAATACCCAGAACATTATGGGTATAATTTATGTATGATACTTTAAAACTCCAATTTAAAAGGATCTGGACTTAATAGACAAGTGAATAAACACATCTATGTTGTAGTGACAATAAAGGAATTCAAAACACACAAATGCTCTAAGTCTTCTTGCTTTAACCAATGCTGATGGCTAGTGACAGTTCCCTCCTCCAATTCCCTACTGCCCCAAGGGCTGACCCAGGGGCCCTGGACCAGACAGCACTTTTGGGGGGCCAATCTCAGCTGTACCCCAGAACCTCCCAAGAAAACCATACCCAGAATTTCTGAGTGAATGGGCCTGGGCAGCAAAAAGTCTTAAAAATTCCCTAGTAAAGTCTAATGTGCATCCACCATTGAAAACCTTTGTTCTCCAACTTTTCTGTGCAAATTAAGCTAGACATCAATATATATTTTTCTTCCTTTCTAAACCAAAAAGGACTATCAGAAGACATTTAGCAAAACTAGATGACAATTTATTTTAAAAATTGTTTTCCATGAAAACTCCAGATAATTAAGAGCTGTAAAATGGTATGATAGGTGTGTTCACAAATTATTAGAACAGATTCTTCAAAGTGTGGGCCACAGAACTTTGAGAAGGAGGCAGGGTAGCCACAATCAAGAATGCTCTTTTCAAAAGCAATGTTTCACCAAGACATTATGAATTTGTTTTGCAGTAGAATAAACATACTGTAACAACTGGCTCCCACCTACACTACAGGGGATTAAAGCCACAAAGCAAACCCCACCTGCTTAATGATATTGGGATAACTGGAAAATAATTAAAAACAAACAAACAAACAAACAAACAACAAAAACGAAAAGGTTGTTGGCTTAATCTGAATACTTACCCTAGCGTGCTTTATTTCCAGTTCAGACATTTCAATTAAATTCTTTCTAAATGCTGCCACTCTCTTTCGTTTGAAATTGCTTAGTTCTACAAAAGAGAAAGTTTCAAAAAAAGTTAACAATTTTCATCTTTAACTTCCAAATATCATTCTTATAAATAAATGATCTCCAAAGCTTTGAAGCACTGCCATATTTTCTCACATTTCTATTATCTCTGCAATTAGTACACATCCCATTCTATGGACACTGTAATATGCTTGCCATTACCTTTAAATAAGCAACACCACTCAATCACTGAAGAATCAAAATTCAGAGGACTATTGGAGAATCTCTGAGATGAGCAGCTTTGTCCTTAACCAAAGTTTGTATACAGAGGGTTGGGAGGTGGTGAGCCACACAAACTTGAACCAATGGCTTTTTTAAGGACATTGTAAAAAAATATATTTTACTGATTTTTTACAGAGAGGAAGGGAGAGGGATAGAGAGTTAGAAACATCGATGAGAGAGAAACATCGATCAGCTGCCTCCTGCACACTCCCCACTGGGGATGTGCCCGCAACCAAGGTACATGCCCTTGACCAGAATCGAACCCGGGACCCTTGAGTCCACAGGCCGATGCTCTATCCACTGAGCCAAACCGGTTAGGGCGTAAGGACATTTTTTTTAAAATCTGAAAACCCTTCCCTGCTCAAATTGGTGCGGTAGGGTACTTAGGAGCAAATTTATCCTCTCGTACCATGTCTATACAGCACTGTCCAACGGAAATATAATGCAAGCAGCCACATTAAAAACTAAAAACTCATACACAAAATTTTTATACTGATGTGTTAATAGCCACATCTTGGCTAAATGGGTCTTCCCAGATGTCAAGATAAGCTCCCCAGGACCAAGACTCTACACACTAACCCTTCTGTCTCCCCACACCATTGTTTCTCTATGCTCATTCAACTAACTCAAATCTGTTCAGCCACAAATCTTACAAAGAACTGGGACCAAAGTTAAGACCCGTTAATCTCTGAATGGTCTGTAATATGGTACTTTTAAATATCATACACCCAGGCTTATCCTAATATATAAAAATCCAGGGTCCGTAACATCCAAAACGACTGAAGGCTCGACCAACTGGAAATTAGTCCTGCAGTCAGTGCTGGGTTGCCGTGGTGACCCAGCACTGACTGCCGAGGGGGCTGCGAATCAGGCCCAGAGAGAGGCCTAAAGAGAGGCCTCTGTGGCAGCTGTTGATCAGCCCTTGCCTCTCTTTCTCTCGAGGCCTGGCCAGCAGCCATGCAGCCTCTTTCTCAGGCTTCTGCTGGGGCTGCTAATCAGCTCCGCCTCTCTGATCAGGCCCGTTGATATGCCTGGAGATGCTGACTGGCATAGAAACCGACCAATCAGAACCAAATCTGGGTGAACTGTGAAGGCAGTGGGGGCTGAGGGTTTTAAAGGCTTTCCCCTTTTTAAGCAATCCTATCCTATATAATCTACCTATAATACTAAAAGGGTAATATGCTAATTAGAACGGGTCTATCTGCCATCTTCCGGACATCCAACTTCCTTCCAGGACAAAGCCATGGTGGTGGGGGACAAGGCAGAGGCCATTAGGGGCTATCAGGCCAGCAGGGGAGGGCCGTTGGGGGCAACCAGGATGGCAGGGGAGGACAGTTGGGGGCGAGATCAGGCAGCAGGGGAGGGCAGTTGGGGGTGATCAGGCAGGTGAGTGGTTAGAAGCCAGTGGTCCCAGATTGCGAGAGGGATGTACGACCACTGGTTTAGGCCCAATCCCACAGGGTGTGATTGGAGAGGGTGCAGGCTGGGCTGAGGGAACCCCGCCCCCCGCACGAATTTTGTGCACCAGGCCGCTAGTAATTTGAATAAAGAGGATAAAATCTGTAACACAGGAACAACCTTAGGCAATAAGGACAGGCCTAAATTGGCACCATTTAAAAACTTTTTTTCTTTAATCCCCTTCTCTAAAACTCTCAGAGCCACTAAACTTTGGCCTATATCAGTGATGGAGAACCTTTTGAGCTCGGCGTGTCAGCATTTTGAAAAACCGTAACTTAACTCTGGTGCCATGTCACATACAGAAATTTTTTGATATTTGCAACCATAGTAAAACAAAGATTTATATTTTTGATATTTATTTTATATATTTAAATGCCATTTAACAAAGAAAAATCAACCAGAAAATGAGTTTGAGTGTCACCTCTGACACGCGTGTCATAGGTTCGCCATCACTGGCCTATATAATAACCTAAGATTTCAACTCAAGTCATTTTAAAGTGTGTTCCTTATAAATTTAAAATAGCTGCTAAAATGGGCAAGAAGAATAGGGCAATAAGGAGAAGGTTTGATGATCCTCTCCCATCAATGCTGTTTCTCTCTCTAAAATCAATGAAACTTTTTTTAAAGGAGGTTCCTTTTGAAAGAATTTAAAAGACAGCCACCTGTGAGTCTGCATGCCATCTGCAGTTTTTGTACAGAGAAGTTCTGCTCCTTATAGTTAAGGCATTACAGTCTTGAATACGTAAGAGCCAAGACAAAGGAGAATTGTACTACTGTTCATGGACAGCTACTATCAGGACACTTCCAAATATGCCTAGATTTTTTAAACCACAGGAAAGGAAAAAAGTTTTGAGAAAACAAAGTCTTAAAATGAGATTTGGATTTCTCAAAGGAACCTGAGTTTTGAGGGGGGGTAGGAACATGTTTTGAGGTTGTGTCAAGTATAGACTCACTATAATTAAGTTTGTTCTAAAAGACACATTCTTTACTTTTTGGTTTGGCATGTTCCATGGCCCCTAAGAACTACAGGGCAGTGAGATCCCTTAAGGAAAAGACTACATGGTGCACCATCTCCCCTCAAAGCAAAAATGGGGGAAGGCAACAAAAGCCCTGTGGACATGGACTGGAACTACATCATCAACATGGATTTATGAATGTTGAGGGGAGAGAGAAGCCAAATGCACGTGCACATGTGTGCACACATCCCTATTTTTTCCTCGCTGTCAGCACAAGGGCCCTGAAGCAGAGATTCTCCAGAATCAATGAGCATATTTAGCACCCAATCTTGCTACTAATTCCTTAAGTAACAAGAGCTTGGGCTTCTGAAAGAAATGGCAGTTTCCAGGCCTGGAGAAGAAACGATGTAGGATTAACATAGAACATCTAACTGTTCAAAAGAATGGGGGGCGGGGGGAGGACAGCCAGCATGGTTCAGTGGTAGTGTTGACCTATAAACCAGGAAGTCACAGTTCGATCCCTACTAGGGGACATGCAGGAGGCAGCCAATCAATGATTCTCTCTCATCATTCATGTTTCTATCTCTCTCCCTCTTCCTTCTTCTATGAAATCAATAAAATTTTAAAAAAAGAATGGGGGGGGGGGGGTTTTGTCATAAGAACACGTCAGCTTAAAAGCACTTCCTCACTGGCTGGCTGAACAATGAGTACCAAAATAGCTAGTATAATAAAATCCAAAATTATTTTAGAATATAGGAGTCCATCTAAAGAAGAAATAGGGGAAAAGGGCAGGCTTATACTTTAAAAATTGATGTCAAGTGCTAATTTGGAAAGGGAATGCTAGAACTGGAGGGAGGGGGAAATCACCTCCCAAATCTCATACAACCACAAGGGTAGAGGTTGGTTCAGGCAAGAACCAACATAAGCTACATTTAGGGGGAAAGTTTGATGAATAAGATATATGCATGGTCTTAAATTGTCTCCCCGTGAACTAGTAATTAGTGGCATAGAAAAAAAGTATCAACTATACAGTGGAGAAATATAACAACACATGTCTAGGTAATAAAAATACCCTCAGATACCACACCCTAAGAAGCACATAGATAACTGGAATCTAACGAGGAAATAAACCAACCAAAAAGAAGCATTCTATTTTTAATAAGGGACTATGGTCTTCAAAAAGGCAAATTATCTTTTTAAAAAATGCACAGCCCTAACCGGTTTGGCTCAGTGGATAGAGCGTCAGCCTGCGGACTCAAGGGTCCCAGGTTCGAGTCCGGTCAAGGGCATGTACCTTGGTTTCAGGCACATCCCCAGTAGGGAGTGTGCAGGAGGCAGCTGATCGATGTTTCTCTCTCATTGACGTTTCTAACTCTCTATCCCTCTCCCTTCCTCTCTGTAAAAAAATCAATAAAATATATTTTTTTAAAAATAAAATAAAAAATGCAAACATTTTTTTAGGAAAAAAAGTCCATAATACATAAAACTTAACCTCAAACTCAAATGGTTGAAAAAAACAAAAGCACCAATCTATATTATAAAAGGCCTGTTGCCAAAACGCCGTAACGCCCAAAGTCCCGTCACCAGGAGGTGCATTGATGGGTCCCGCGGAGCGCTGGGTCTGGGACTTGCGTGATTTCGTGTGCTGGGCCTCTAGTGCAATTATAAAAACACACACACGGGAGCAAGTGTGCCAAGTTAGAAAACAGAACAAACTGTGGACAGGTAGGTGTCCACAACTAAAGGATGTATGTATGGTGTTCTTTGCAGTATTTGTGCAACTTCTCTCAGTGAGGTTGAAATAATCTATCTATAATAACAAAAGCCTAATATGCTAATTAGACCAGACATCCTTCTGGAAGCTGGGGCTGCAAGGGAAGCCGGGGTCCTGGGTGCCAGAGGGAAGCTGGTGCCGGCAGCTGGGGGATGGCCTACTCTTGCATGAATTTCGTGCATTGGGCCTCTAGTTTACAAGTAAAATGTAAAAGGTAAAGGTAAAGAGTGGCCCTGCTCTACCTTCTTTTGCAGATTCAGAAAGCTGTTCAAATTTCTGGCAGCATTCTTGCTGGTGTGCCTCAGCCAACTTGACATCTTTGCTTTTTAACCGGGCCTTATCCAACGCTTTGTTTGAGTTCTCATAGTCAATGAGGGCTTTGGTACGCCTGTATAAGAGATCCTGAGAAGAAAATTAACAGATAAAAACATGGTAAAATATCCCAAGTACTCTAGTGCCAATGCACTACCTGAAATGTCAACATCTAGTCTACTTCATGACCACCCCCCCCCCATTATTTTTTTAATTCCAAGATCAGTCTTGGAAGAACTCTTATGGCATTACTGAGAATTTTTTCCGAATTGTTCATGTGGGTCAAAAGAAAAAAACAACAACAGTGAAAACTGAAGGATTTCTCTTTCTAGGAAAGTAATTTCAGAAAATTAACCACTGTGTATTGAACATGTGCAATTACTGCAAGGTGAGTCAAATGATGCAGATAGAATGCAAAGTGGGCAATGAGGTAGTTAGAACATTCTTATAACCCTATCCAGAGAACCCTGTCTCTGAAAGTCTACCCTGAGGACCTAATCTGAAATATTCTTTGCAATGTTGCAGCAAAGTAAAAGTTACTTTAGTATCTAAAATGCAAAGTTATGCCCTAGCCGGTTTGGCTCAGTGGATCACCCTGCAGACTGAAGGGTCCCAGGTTCGATTCCAGTCAAGGGCACATGCCTAGGTTGCGGGCTCAATTCCCATTGGGGGGCATGCAGGAGACAGCCAATCAATGATTCTCTCTCATCATTGATCTATCTCTCTCCTTCTCCCTTCCTCTCTGAAATCAATAAAAATATATTAAAAAATAATTATAATAAAATGGAAAGGTATACATGTATGACAGACATCTAAGATTCAATTATGTCCCTCTTTGTATATATGCAAAAAAACTTGTTTATCATCAGCACTTAAATTCATATAAAGATAGTCAATAGTCAAGAATGTGTAAAAAAAAAAAATCCAAATATAAGACTAAAGAAACATGCCAAATGACAAATTAACTAAAATAAAACTAAACTAAGGGGAAAATAATGAATTTCTACATCCTGACAGCATTTTTCTGTTACATATTTTCCCTATCTAATCTTATGTCTGATTCATTATTTCACACAAAAATGACAAACATTTTTGTTCAGGGCTGTGTAGACAGTGGAGAATGCATGTTTCATTCTAAAAGGTCATTCTGCTCCCAATTAGTCTTGCTTTTTAAATAAATAATGCTTAATGACAACTGCAATTCAAGAAAACTCAGAAATCCCAAAACCTTTTCTGCCTCAGAAATAGCCCTTTCAGAAAGTCTTCAGTTATGTACTGCATCAAATAACTTGTAACCCCCAAACTATGTATGTATCTGTCTTCTCAAGTACAACCGCTATTGATCTCAAGTAATACAAGGTAAGGATACAATGCCACAAAAAGATACACCACTGTGGGAAAATTTCAATCTAAAATGAGACTGAAAAACATGAAATGAAGAACCTCATGCATGTGCCCGCAGAACAGAACTTAAGAACTAACAGGCTACTTTCCTGTAAATGCCTGATTTACAGAAGAATCTCCTGACCAATGAACATCCACCCATGAACTTACTGCTTAAACTCTGGACGGACTTCCCACTCTTTGTACCCTCCTTGCCCATAAGTCCGCTCCATACCCTCACCAGACTCACATGTAGCTTACTTATTGCATGCCTTTTCCAAACTGCCATTCCTCGATAAACTCAATTTCTGATAACTCAAGCTTGCCTTAATTTACAGCTCTATTTAGATCCTCATCACTTACATAAACAATCCTGACAAATTCCTATCTTCCTTCATTTTTAACAAAAACAATACATCTCTAACATCACACCTCTTAAAAGTTATGGCAAGGCAGGCGTAAAGAACTTACCTTAGCAGCCTCTATGTTGAGCATATAGTATCGAAGGAGCTCTGTCAGCTTTAAATCTTCATCTGAGGAGACTCGACTCTCTACTTTCTTTTAGAATAAAAAAAGATCATCATCAAAGTAGATATCAACAGATTATAAAATATATAATGAAAACCAAAATAAAAATCCTTACCCTAAGTTTTTCAAACAGCTCAGCAACCTTCAACAGGTACCTAAAATATATACAGGAATGGGTAAATTCAGGAGTCTTAGCCTTTGGTGTTTTAGAATTAACATATCAAAGTATTGTTTTCATCACTAGATTTGGCCCATTCTAGTAGAGAAGATGACTATAAAGTTGAACACATTTATAGTGTCGCAGTCATGGGTATCAACCTGTTGGTACACTACCCCCCTTCAGCCATATTGCCATGAAGAACATGTGCTCCAATTTTAATTATCAGTATTTTTTATTGATATTGTGCGTGTGCGTGCGACACAGAGAGAGAGAGATTGAGAAACATCAAATTGGTTGTCTCCCAGGAGCCCCAATCAGGGATCAAACCCACAATCTAGCTGTGACCAGGAATCGAAGCCGCCACCTTTTGGTGTACATGATGACACCCCAAACATCTGAGTCACACTGGCCAGGGTGTGTCCCCAATTTTTATCTAATGCTAAATCTGTGTTAACCAAGGTTAGGTTCTAATGAACCATCAGGTTTGCCCCAAAGCCATTAAGTATAAACTATTTCATCTTGGTTCTGCCATTAGCTGACTTCCACTTTCAAATCAGAAATACTGCCGCCTGTTATACTAAGCCTAGGTATTAAATAGAATACTGTATCACACCAAAAATGGCCGGGCTAAAGAAACTGAAAAATATAAATTTTAAAAAAAAACTCAAGATCAGACTGGGATCATTACATTATCCTTATGACCACTTCCATCAAATCTCTTTCCAAAATACTGCCAAGTAAAGTGGCAAGAACTATGTGGAACAGAACATACAAGGCAAACTTCAAAAAAAGAAAACAAAAAGTAGTAGAGACATGTAATACAGACTCAATAATCACATGTTTGGTACAGAAGTGCCCGTGTGTTCAGAGAGTGTGTAAGATTTTAGCTACTAGAAACTATCTTATCTACCTTTGATAAGCTTGTACTCAAGAGAACTGAAATTATGTAGTCACTATTCACTATACTTTCAATCATATCACCTACTAGTTTTGGATTAGAGAATTTAGGGAAAAGCTTTTCCAACAAACTTACTTTTTGATGACTGTGGGTTCCTCTAAAGCCAGGCTATGCAGGCAGGCTGCAGTGTGGATATAGTCATCTGCAACATCTGTAGAAACAAGAATAGCCTTGTTTATATGAACAGAGCTGGCACATGAGCAAAGATAGGTGGCTAGTGGGTGAATGATATTTACTTTTATGAGATCTGGTCATTTTGTCAGCTTTTGCACATGAATCCTTGATCCTATTATAATAGTTAATGAGGAAATTCTTCTCTTGCTCAAAGAAGTCATCTACCTCCTAAAAGGAGAGGGGGGAAAAATTTAAGAAGCAAAACTTAAAAATATGAATACGTGTTTTGAATTAGAAGAAACATTAAGGAAATAAACTCATACATAAGCTTAAGCTCTACAGACCAGGGAAATACAAATTGATAAAATACCATTTCACACTTAAGACCAGCAAAAGTCAAGTGATGGCAGGAAATGTCAACAGAGAACCATTTTGAAGAACCATTTAACAAAGCCCAGTAACACTCTGGTATCCTAAGATCTAGCAATTCTGCGAGAGCAATAGTTCTGCTTAGTGGTTTGCTACCACCTAGCTTCAGATACTCTGTGTGTAGAGGAGGGATGAATTCGGTCGCTTTTAGACTGAGAGGCAATACTGGAATCTGGTGGGCACCAGCCAGGGACACTAAACACCCTGCAATATGTGGGTACAGATTAAGTCCCACACACCTTAAACTGTGCCAATGAGATCACCAAAGAGCTTCCAAATTTCTAACAAGGCCCCTGGTACTCAGCACCTACATTCTAGACTACTTACTCAAGCCCGCAAGTGACAAAGTTAGATACCAAATAGTAGCTATTAAGGTAACACAGTTAAAAGGGGGGATGAGGAATAAAGGAATAAATCACACCTATGAGGTTAATGAGAGACTTGTATATTAATTTGATTTTCTAGAATAGTACTTAATAGTATAAATGTGAGCCATATGTGCCATTAAAATTTTTCTAGTAGCCACAGGTGAAATTAACTTTAAATATTTTACTTAACTCAGTATTATCTACAACAAAACTATCAGTGAGATATAATACATTCTTTTCTTCACATCAAGTCCTTGGAATCCAGCATGTAAATAAAATTAAAAATGTCAAGTGTCTGGGGCTACCAAAATGGGCTGTGTAGTTCTGGAGACCGTCATGAACGACTGCCCTTGTGGCTAATTTTCTTTTTTTTAAATAATTTCACTTCTCTCCTTACAAAAAAAGGAGAAAATAAAGACTTAAGTGTGAGAAGGTTCTTATCCCTTCTCCAGGGAGAGAAGAGGATATTTTGGAAAAACTCATTTCACAAATATCTTTTCTAAAGAAATAAAAGGTCACCTATCTATGCAAAGTCAGGAATTTTCTTAAACAGCTAAAAGCCACTTACCTTAACTCCAGAAAAAAGGACTTCATCAGCACTTTTCACCACACTTTTAAAAAAGCCACCAAACATCTCTTTGGTATTTTTCCGCCTAACGCTTAGCTGAAGAAAGAGAATGTCAAAGGAAGTTTATGGTAAATATATTTTTCTGGGTAAGTCCTAAATACTTTCCAAATAAGACTGTTTACTAGTATAGGCACACGCATAAGATAAAGACATTAAGACAAATTCCATCTTAACCACCAGATCTAAGATACTGAATATATAGCTAAACCTAAATCCAGGTCACAATTCTAAAAGTATGATGTAATAGGTATTTTGAAAACTATCTGGAGGGAGAGACAGAAACATCCATCGGTGGCCTCCCACATGCACCCTGACCTGGGATAGAACCCTCAACTGGATATGTGTCCTCACTGGGAGTTGAACTGTGATCCTTTAGTGCAACGGTTGCCAACCTTTTGGACCTCATGGAACACTGGTGGGCGACCGCTGCTTTTGTGTACAGGATGACACTCCAACCAACTGAGCCACGTTAGCTAGGCACCCACTGGCCAGGCACCAAATCCCAGTGGCTTTTAAATTTTTGGTAAAATTTGTTCTGTTCTATGTTTATTAAACTTCACTGGTTAGAAGACACTGAGGAAATTTCTAAGTTGGGATTTGCTTCATACATATTAACAGAAACATTAAAAAAAACAAATATATAAGTCTTTTGTCAACAAAAAGGTAGCCTAGAAAAAAACAAATTTGGATCAATTTAAGTTTCTTCTAATAATCCCAAACTTAACTAAGAGAGAAAACTATTCTTCAGAAGGGGAAAAAGGTCATAATCTTTAGCCTTTTATAAAAATGTCTTACATAATTGATCTGCCAGGGAGAGGAAGTGGCATATACTAAAGGTTTCCATTGTGTTGGTAAGAAATTCAGAACACTAAAAGTCAATTTTGGGCAATATGTATCAAGTATTTTTATTTTTAACAAGTCTATAGCTTATTTGTTTTAAATATGTCTTTATTGATTTTAGAAAGAGGGAGAGGAGCAGAGAGAAACATCAATGAGAGAGAAATATCGATCAGGTACCTCCTGCACACTCCCTACTGGGGATGGAGCCTGCAATCTGGGCATGTGTCAACTGGGAATCCAACTGGTGACCCCTTGGTTCATGGGTAGACACTCAACCATAGAGCCACACCAGCCGGGCATCAGATATATCTTTATAGTCTTGTACATTTTCCTGGATCATGGAAATGAAATCTTAAAAAAAAAAGCCTTACATCCTGATCGTATTCCAGGAAAACATGAAAGTTGCGATCTTTACTGAGAACAGGGTGAGAAGAAAGCCGCTGAAGAAAGACTTCATGGGAGGATACAGTCTTCTTAAAGACAGCAAGATATTCACTAAAAGAGAAGCATACAAGACATCTAGTTGGCACCACTCAACTGGCAAGCACTACCCCACCCAATTACTGCTCATGCCACTAAGTAAAATATCTGAATAAGGCCTAAACATTTTGGTATAACTTTATATCTAATTCAGTAATAAGATAGTTGCTATTTTGAAATCTATGGAATGAACAAAAGGGGGAAAGTGGTATTATAACTGGGGTTGATGGAGCAAGTCTACAAAGCCTGAAATCTACATGCAAACACTGTTGGTATTTAGCAGCCAACAGAACATTGATTTCTTTAAAATCACACACACACCAAAAAAACCCTTTAATTTGGCAGCTATATAGACAGCATGGAGACTAAAAAGGCTCAGAATCATAAGAAATTATACGACACCTAAGGACAGATGAAGTTAAGGGAATAAATCTCGTTTTGGTGCATCAGCATAATACAACTGATGAATATACTATTGAGATCCTCCCCTAAACTCCCAGCCTTTAAAAGCCCTCAAGATAAAAGGACCCAGCACTCTCCCCCATCTCAACACACCCCCACCCCTCTTTCCCACTAAGGCATACATCTCCTATCTAAAGGTCCCAGAGAGCCCTAGCTTGTATGCTCAGTGGTTAGAGCATAAGCCCACACACCAAAGGGTTACAGGTTTGATTCCCTCCCAGCCAGGGCACCTGTGGGAGGCAACCAGTTGATGTCCCTTTCCCTGTCCCTCTCTTTCCACTCTCTAAAAAATAAACTAAGATAAAGGTGTCCATGAGACTTGCAACCAGGGGAGCAACTAGCAGTAGCAGCCTGTCCAAGGCTAACCCCTTAAACCTGTCTCCAAGGTCCTCTTCTGACTTTTCAGTGAGCCCCACCTTGGCTCACTTCTGTCACTGACTTATTTCTCAGTGAGCCAAAGCAGCTTATTTCTTTCCCATAACATTTCTAGAGCCAGAGCAGCCCCACCTAGGCTCTGGCTCTCTCCTGTTGTTTCTTCTAAGTCCCTCCTTGTTTCGCTGTCCCCAACTTTTTAAAAAAATCCTCACTCAAGGATATTTTCATGGTTTGTTTGTTTGTTTTTTGGGGAAGGGACAGGTATGTGCCCTGACCGAGAATTGAACCCGTGACTTTTTAGTGTACAGGACAATGCTCCTACCGACTGAACCACACTTGCCAGAGCACTGTCCCCCAGCTTTAATAAACATACTCTCAAAACCGCATACACAAAAAATTACCAAGTGGATCTATCTCAATCTAGACATTAAAGATCACTCTAAACTTCCCAAAGGGGAACTTGAGTCTGTGTTCAGTACTTTACCCTCATCAATGGTCATGATAGTCACTGAAATGCATGAGTAATTCAGGACCTGGATGTTTAGGAGCACTGGCCCTAGACAATATGAACTTGGGGCAGAGCATTAATGGGAAGTGCTGAAATGAGCACCTAAGTTCAATACACTGATGGCAGAAGAGGGGAGGAAGTCAATATAAAGCCCAAGGATGGTTTCGCAAGAAACTTTAGTGCAAATCTCCAACTATGATACAGAATTAAAAAACCATTTTTGTTCGAATTAAATTACAATCAAAGAAAAATGAACTTCCTGTGGACTTCTTCCGATCCTGCAATGTGGTTATCATTCAGAATGCTCCTCTGTAACAGCACTCACTGCAATCTAGTTTCAACTATGTTTCCAGTAATCAAACTTCAGAGAACAACTGTACACTATCAGCAGCTTGAAAAAATTATATATGAAAACACAAAGGTTTACTTCACCATGCCAGACCAGCATTCCATAACAAGTATGGTCTACATAGGGGAAAACTACTCTCACCAGTGCTTGTGGCCCAAGGAAGTGAAGGTCTAAAGCTCAAGACTATGCCCGACACTCTGCAAAATGCAGTTTTAATGGACAGCACTAGTAACTACTATACTCGTCCCATCAAGAAGATCCACTTACGCTTCCAACTCTTGCTTCATCTTGGCAAATTCTTCTTTGGTCATAGACCCTTCGCCCTCCCCCAGTTTCTGCATCTTCTCTCGAGGGCCATCAAAGTCAGGCTTTGTAGGAGCAGGTGGAATCTGCAGCAGAGCAGGTAACTCATGAGCATTCTTGTCCCAGCAGTGACATTCTCTAGTTAGGGCCTATACACAGGCCACCAGTCCTGTGGTCAACCTGTCTTTCTTTTAACCTTATTGGTTTTGGCCGTTTAAAAGTGTCCTCCCCAAAACTGGGCACTCACTTGTTCAGTTTATCTATTATGAACAATTGGTAGGGTACAATATGTTTAAAATTTAAACATTAACAATCAGTACTAAAATAGAGCTGATGAGGAAACATCAAGATAATAGTCTATAGACTTTAAAAAGAATTTAATTCCAGAGGACAATCAAATACATTCTAATACTGAGTGAACAGAACGTTCTTAAACATAAGTTTCAGTACTAATTTTAATTATTTTGCCAGATTCTTCAGTCTGCCTGACAGTACAAACCACACTCCTATAAAATCAGAAGGTCTCTTCCTGCAGCCATACATTAACTCTAAAGAGGTGAACACAAGAGCTGCCTCCTTTATCCCTTAAGCAGACTACAACATTTGAGAATGTAAGACTGTATGTTTCCATTCATTCATAGCTACAACACTATTCTCATATTTTAGATTTTAACAGTAATGATTAGCACATACTCTAGTTGGCAGGTGAAATCAGACTTTCACAATCCATGATGAAAAATGGGTAAAAGTCTCTTTAAACAGAATGAACAGCAAGGTAGAAGAAACATGCTTCAGTAATTATTTTATTTTCCAAAATGCACTTACAATAAGCCCAGCGTAGTCTGCAGTTTCAGAAAGAGTGTCATGTAGCCATACAAAGTCTTCATGTTGCCTTATAACAGAAAACTCTGGGCTCTGAAACGTGGGCAGTGTGGTCTGTAAATAAAAGAGAAGTTAACTGGTAGCTACCATTTATTTTAGATAAAGTGGCTTGAATTTCCTGAGCTGCACTAAGGGAAAATCCTAAATAAAACATCACAATGAGATCCACTAAAGAACAAAATGCAGCAACACACAATCTCTCCACCACTATGAAAAGCGATAGCCAAGATGAAACATGTTCTTTAAGGAATTCTTTTCACAAATTTCCACCTTGTACGTCAACTCAGATATAATTGTGTAGTCTTCACACTGCCTTTTGATTAACTGAGGTACGCCAATCAAGCTACCAAGGTATTAAGAGAAAAAAAGACATGGGAAAAGACCTTATAGATACTTATTTGCTTTATTTAAATCAATTCCTGTTTCCTGCCCTGTAAAGTGGGGATAATAAAACACCACGATAAGGTTGTTATAAAAAAACAAATCCATGTAAACCTTTTACAACAGCGCATGGGATAGGAAAAGTATTCAATACATTTTAACTACTAGGTAAGGAGAAAAGGAGGCTGGAAGTGTTCCTGAAAGAACTGATACTGCTTTTTGTCAAATTAAAAATATGGAAACAAGCCTGGCTGGATGACTCAGTTGGGAGTCTTTTCCCTTTCACCAAAAAGGCGGTGGTTTTGGTTGCTGGTCAGGGTATATACCTAGGTTTGGGGTTCAATCCCTGGTTGGGGCATGTATGGGAGGCCACTAATTGATATTTCTCCCTCCCTCTCCCCTCCTCTCTCTCTCTAAAACAAATCAAACAAATCCTCGAGTGAGGATTTAAAAAAAAAAATTGGAGACAGTCCTGGCCTGGTAGTCAGCTGGTTGTCCTATATGCCAAAGGCTGTTTGATCCCTGGTCAGGAATAAATAAGTGGAACAAAGAATGCATAAATAATTGGAACAAATTGATGTTTCTCTTTCCCTTTCTCTAAGATCAATTTAAAAAATTAAAATTTATAAAAATAAAAATTTGGCGGCAAAAAAATAAAAAAAGCTCTTTTGAATCACAAGAAATAAGTGGGGCAAAGGCCAAGAACTTGGTAAACATGAGAAAGCACTTCCCACACATGCAAATTAAAAACAAAGGTGGCCTTAGCTGGTTTGGCTCCGTGGATAGAGTGTCAGCCGGCGGACTGAAGGGTCCCAGGTTCGATTCCAATCAAGGGCACATGCCCGGGTTGCTGGCTCGATCCCCAGTAGGGGGTGTGCAGAAGGCAGCCGATCAATGATTCTCACTCATTGTTTGATGTTTCTATCTCTCTCCCTCTTCCTTCCTCTTTGAAATCAATAAAAAATCTAATTAAAAAACAAAAAACAAAGGTGGAAGACTTCAGCTGTGTAGGAAGATGGTTCAGCCTACTTCACTTTGCTTGATTTACCTTCCTCATAGAGCAGTGTACAAGCCACATTTAACATCAGCAATGCCCTAGGGTTCCACCACAGTGGAAAACACTGCAGCAATTACACTTATTTAGAGGCTCACTACATGATGAGGGAGGTGCTCACTTAGCAGTGGTGCTACATTGCAAACAAATGGCAACCATTTCAGTTCAGGAAGTCTCTTCTCACAGCCACTGTAAAAAACAAGGCTGCAAACTAGCACTGTTTGTATTATTGAAGCCATTCCACCACTTACCTTGGTGTGTACTGTAAACTTGACCTTATCTCTTTCACTGAGTGCATCAGGTATGTCAATCTGAAGCGAGGGATCAACATTCAAGTCCACAGATACAGATCTCAGCTGAAATACATTTTTTGGTCATTAGTTTCAAATTCATCTTAGTCCTAAAAAGTATCCTTCCAAAAATGGGAGCTAGTAATTAAAAAGCAGCCTGTACGAGATCATTTAGAACAAAGTCAGCTGAGATAAATCTAAGTTTATCTGACGCTGTAGGGAAATCTTCTCTTAAATATATGGATGGGTACAAAGTATTCCTGTGATCTGAAAAAGCAACTATAATTTTAATATCATGTGCATTACTCATTTTATATCAGCATGAAAAATTTCTTTAATCAAACACCTAGAGAACCATTATTAAGAAGGCTTGAACTAGACAGGATGAAATCGTGAACTTCTCACATAAATGCCTAAACTACAAGGAATACTCAAGTGGCATTAACCAGATCATTCATATGAAAGACGAGACTAGTAAAACAGAACAGTTATGTGGTATGGGATCCTAGGTCAAAAAGATAAAAACCTGGCTCAAGAGTAGAGCTATTTACCAGGGATTGTTTCATCTAGACACCGAGAAATGAACTGAAAAACTAACAAAGGCCCTACTTAGCAGAATCTCATCGTTAGCTACACATAGGGGACAAGTGTAAGCACTGCCCTGGAAGCAAGAGCAACAGGTTTTGTGAGAGGAATTCAGAGGAAAATAACACCCAACTCCATGTCTGTCCGTTTAAAAAAAAATTTTGGAAGAAATGGACTGTTAAGAAAAAAAAGTGGTTAAAATGGTGTTTGTCCTGAATTTAAAGTATGATAAATTCCCTAATTCTTAAAGCAGACAAGCTGAGTAAAAGGTCAATGTGAAGGTCTGACACAAACAAGGCATTAAACTGCATGAAATAAGCATCTCATGTCTTCCCACCTCCACCCCCCAGAGCTAAAGTAAAGATGTCGTAACACTCGATTATTGCACACAGGAAGAATGCCAAGTGAAGACTGGAGTTAAGAGAATGAGGGAACAAGGAATACTGAGATATTTCCCCCTAAATTTCATTTTGAATTCTTTTCTTCAAAATAAAAAGTTCAAGACCTAAGACTGATAAACAACTTTTGAAACTAGAAAAACGGGTTCAATCAGGTATAAAAAGACTAAATATATCCACTAAAAAAATGCATAACTTCTATTTCTACATCTTAGAAACTGTCAGTTACCTCCCATTTTCCCTTAAGCACTAAGAAAAAATTTAAATTGCAAAAACCAGAGTTAGTCCTGTAACAATGGCTTTCTAATAAGAAACAAGCTTCAAGTTCTGCCAGAACTTGATTTTAACATCAGGTATATTAGTAAGATCACAATATATTTAAGTCCCTGACATTTCAACCTAAATACTTCTCCCAAATTAATTCCTGATGACTCCTATGAAATACTTGCTTATTTTGACTTAATTTTCCTATGTCCATTTATGAGATCTCTACAAACAAAGATAAGACTCAAGGTCAGGGGTACTTCATTTTGTCATAACTGTGACTCTCCTGACATATTTCTGATAAAAGCTTCCTTCCTTGCGATAACTTACCACAGGGCAAATACAAAATTCAAAAGACCTCAAAATATACACTAAAATTTGACTGCAGAGAATACTATTTTATGTTTGTATCTGTCAATCAGAACAGGAACAAAGTGGGCAGGTGTAAAAGGGCCAACAGACCTTGGTAGAAAGACGGGGCAGGTTTAAGGTACATTTCCCTGAGCTCAGCAACAACTGTGATGCTTCCTGAGATTCCATTTCCTAAAGAAGTCTCAAATCCTGGTTTCTAGCCATCTCTCAATTTCTAAACAGGCTGACAATTCCATTTTAGCTCACTATAAGACAAACAAACTTAATGAGCCTGTGATCTCCACATGGACTAGCTTTAGAATTAGGTATTGAAGGACCAAGGTGAATGTAATAGAGAAATAGTTTATTTAAGCATCAAAGCTAAAATGAACTTTACCAGCTGCTTTTATCCCACCGAACAATTATCTTCTGTTTTCATCTCTTTCCCCACAAGTCTAACCATATAATTAATAGCCTAGATTATTTACTATATTACTATCTTCCTTTCTTGTTATCATAGAAATATGGTTTTTGGTATGAGTGCAATGAAGACACACATAACCTACAGTTAGCATATAATCCTCCAGAAAATGAAGCAAATAAATCAATAAAAAGTTGTGAAATGCTTAAAACTTCTAAGTCAGCACAGAATCCTTACTCCGGAAGCATCAAGTATGATTAAAAGTTCAGCATTCTTTCTCCTGCTTAGTCAACAAAACCCAAACCCCACAGCCTTCCGCCACAGTACTTGCTAAATAAATCAGCAGGATGTAGAGCAGTGATTCCCAAAGTGGGCGCTACCGCCCCCTGGTAGGCGCTGCAGCGATCCAGGGGGGGCGGTGATGGCCACAGGTGCATTTGGGGGCGATGAGTAACTGCTATTAAAATTTTAAAAAAATTAATTTCCAGGGGCTGAGTAATATTTTTTCTGGAAAGGGGGCGGTAGGCCAAATAAGTTTGGGAACCACTGATGTAGAGTATAAGAACTGGGTTGTACCCCATTCACCCAGCTCTATCCCCTACCCTAAATAAGCATCCAGAGTACTGCTTAGCACTGATGGCCAATACCAAGTTGGGCTACTGATGTCAAAATGCCAAGAATGGCTGTTTAAATCAGTGGAGAAAAGCAGGCTTCAGAACCAAGTCATGTTACTTTTTCAATTTCCCAATTCCCTTAGGTCACTTGAGAATCAAATTTAAAACACCTATCCTCAAACAACAAAATGTAAGTTTTAAAACTGACTTTCTTTTGTATATTTCTATAGAAACCATTGCATGATATACCCAAAAGTTTTAGATGGAGTTTCAGCCCCCAATGTACTTTCCTTCCCGATTAATCCTTATAGTAAGGATTACAATGATCTTGTGACAAGAAAAAAAAAGGGGGGGGGATAGGGAGGGGAAGATAAACAGCACTGCTTTATTTAGAAAGCAAAATTTTAACTGTTTTAAAAACTCTAAATACTTGGTAAGAGCCTGAAAAGGAGAAAACCTGATACAGAATCCCTATGCACTTCCTCACCCATTCATCAGCCAACCCAGCTGGGGAACATGATACTACTGGCTGCAGGACAACTCTGCAGACTTTAGAGCTAAAGACCACTTGTGATCCAAATCTCACTTTGACTCACTTTGGTGCAAGGCTTACCACCATCTACAAAGCTCACTCTTCAAAAGATTTAATGGTTCACAGGTGGCAAAGGGCAGCTATGTGATTGGACAACATGGAAGGCTAGATTCTGAAATTCAGAACCTACAAGGGAGAACAGAGAAGATACATTCAGCAGATATATATATTACTTTGTTACTGTTTCAACTCACAGGAAAGAAGTGCTCTATAAGAAATTCTAATGCCATATCCTTCTCCAAATCCCTCCTTTATGGTTCCAAGTACTGGTACTCAAATTTTTTGCTACCATTTTCTTCCAAAACCTGCTTATCTGTTCTATCCCAGCTTTTCCTTATAGCACTGGTGCATGAAAACAACTGAACTGACTATAAGCAATGAGCTCTGCTTTTAAACCTATTTGTTTCTCATTTCCTGCCCCTCTCCCCAACCTACAATAGATTCTTCCCTTCTTCATATAACTTTGGTCTACCAGTATCAATCATAACAGAACCAGTCTTCTAGATCTCAGTACACTAATATAGATAAAAGTTATGGAAGTTAGCCATAAGCTTTAAAAAAAAAAACTAGATAAAGGGCCACAGCAAGTGATCAGATTTCCACCACTCATCTTGGTGAGATGGGCCCAAGAGGGACCCATCCCCAACCTACAATAGATTCTTCCCTTCTTCATATAACTTTGGTCTACCAGTATCAATCATAACAGAACCAGTCTTCTAGATCTCAGTACACTAATATAGATAAAAGTTATGGAAGTTAGCCATAAGCTTTAAAAAAAAAAAAACTAGATAAAGGGCCACAGCAAGTGATCAGATTTCCACCACTCATCTTGGTGAGATGGGCCCAAGAGGGACCCATCCCTGCTGACACCAACCATTCTTACGGGTAGTCCACCAACACACAAGCTGTCCATGGTAGAACACCACAGACTGCAGGGCATTTGGAGGCTACTGAACCCTGAGTTCCTAGAACAGGAACCAAGGCTTGGAAGAAGGTCAGTGCAGCGTACTCAGCGAATGGATAAACTCAATCATCATTTCACAAGGCTGCAAAGCCCATGAACTAGTCAAATCCCAACATGGAACCAGAAAGATTAAGTTGAATTATTGGCTTAACTAACATTCATTACAAGAAATCTAACTAATTACTAGATACCTGGATTATTTTCAAATGAGCTCACAAAATGAAAGGGTTACACTGTATGATCTAAGGAACTCCTAGCACAGAAATTCTACTGGGAATCAACACAGCGGTGCTACGGAGGAAGCAGCTAAACAAATAAAAAATTAATTTTCTTCCATTCAAAGCTAAAGCCCTTTATCTACTACTACCCAATTCTATCAAGGCTCCCTCCCCAAAGTTCCTTGATATATCAAGTCCACAGCCCTCTGCTACAAGCCTGACATGTTACATACTACTAGTACACATGTCGATGAGGATATTTAAGAACATTCATTGCCTGACCTTTATGATCAAACCAAGATGAATGGAAATAGGTTTAATACACAAATTTACCTTCACCACCACCAGATTATTCAGCAACACGAGAGAGCTATCTGAGCTTAAGCTTATGTAAGTTTGAGACACAAATGGCAGCATGGAGAAAAGAGAAGGCTGCCTGCTTCCTGATGAGATTCCCTCTGCTTTGAGTCAAAGGTACCACACATTTCCCAAGTCATTTAGATGTAAATATTCCATTACCTAATTAAATCACTCACCAGTAGCTTTGTACTGCTCTTCAAGAAATACAAAGTGAGCCCTAACCAGTTTGGCTCAGCGGATAGAGTTTTGGCCTGTGGACTCAAGGGTCCCAGGTTCGGTTCCGGTCAAGGGCATGTACCTTGGTTACAGGCACATCCCCAGTGGGGAGGCGTGCAGGAGGCAGCTGATCAATGTTTCTCTCTCATCGATGTTTCTAACTCTCTATCCCTCTCCCTTCCTCTCTGTAAAAAATCAATAAAAATATATTTTTTTTAAAAAAGAAATATAAAGTGAAAGCCCAAGAAGTTGGCTTCTGCATTTGTACTCACCATTAACAGTGACTAGAATGGTTAGAGGCCTGCCCCTCAAAAACAAGTAAACTATACTCTTCAAGCAGAAAATGCATACCACAAGCAGCTATTCTGAGAACATTACACTTTTCTCTCCAGACCACATAGCAGTGCCTGAAAAAGTTACACCAAATTTGTAAAAGGGAAGGAAGGAGGGGAGAGTCAAGCCAACAATCCCATATCTGAACTGAGGAAGTGCAGTCCTTCCTCTGTGCCTCTAACTGCACTTACACTCTCCTCCCTCTTAGCTTTTGCCTTCTGGTTATGAAACAGTTGATGAATTTCATGTCACTCTTTTAGAAGGGCTATCTCCTAAGAGTTAACTCAGTGGCCAATCAGAAAATAAACAGATGTCGGAGGTGAGGCTTTTTAGAAAGCGACATCAGGCAGAGAAACTTTCCATTTATACTTGTAAAGTTTGCCACATGCATGAGACAAGATGTCCTCCACAGCCATCTTCCTTCACTGCTTCTAAAAGGCAGAACTTACAACTGTCCTCAAATTGGGTTCATTAAAGGGTTGTTTCCCTACCACCTCACTTCACTCATGCCCTTTCATCAATGGCTATGGCTATCTCAAGGGTACTAAGCTACAGAAATATTTTTGCCTTATCTCCTCGAACAACCAGGCCCTGATAATAAATAGAGCAAAATGTTTTTTAAGATTTTAAACTAAGTTCTACTCTGCAGCACGTTTGTTAGTGAACTTCAATTCTAGTCCACAACATTTTGAGTGCTGTAACATCAGAGCTTCAGGTTTCAACAATACAAAGCAGGCACTACATTTCAAGAGTGAACACACAGCTGCCTCTCTGCAATCCTAAATTGCCCCCAGAACCCACTGAAGAAACCCTTTTACCATCTTTTGATAAGGTTCCTCAATATTGGGGTGGGGAGAGCTAATTCCCCCAAAGTCAACGATACAGCATGTATTTTCTTATAATTTATCAATCATAGATTTGCAAAAAATGTAAAAACTGGCACACTGAAGATCAGCCTCTGTAACACAACCTTCACCCACTCATACACATCATTTTTGAAAGGAAAGTTTAAACCAGTGATTCCCACCCAAGGAACATTTAACAATGGCTGCGTATATTTTTGACTATCACTACTGGAGGAAAGGGAGCTACTGTCACCCAGAAGCCTGGTATACTGCTAAACCCCTACAATGCACAAGACAATTCCCCACGACAGAAGATTATCAAGCCAAAAATGTCAGTAATGCTCAGGCTGTAAAACCCGGGTTTAAACTCAAGCTCTACATCAGATGTTGGTTATTTACCAGGTCTCACACCAAATGAGAATTTAGATCTCAGGACCTAGAAAATTCTGTAATAGTCTCCCTTGGCCATTTCTTCCTACAGCCCCAAAAATGTGAGATTATGGGCATCTTAAGACACTGTGTACAAGTTACTGATCCAGAACTAAGATGTGGGCAGTTCTGATAAGTCCTACACTTCCAGAGTTTAAAAAGAAAAACGAAGTCAAGCCATTAAATTAAGAAAGTCCACAAAAATTAATCATTTTGAAATTGTCATAGTAGTCAAAGTTTAGTACTGTTCCTACACTAACAAACTTTAGGACATTTTTCCACTCAAGCTGGGAGTCAAGTGTCCCTAGAGACAATTTCCACACAAGTTAACAAAAAAACTGCAAACCAAAGCAGCAGCATAAACATTAATGTGGCTCCAAGGTGACGTCATCCACGAGGCTAGGAAGGGCTACCATCTAGTGTCCTTGCAAAACTTTTCCTACTTGCTAAATTTACTTCAGTCTATTAGCAATTTAAGAATCATTAAAAAAAAAAAGTCTTGGTAGGCAATCAGGACCCATACTCTATTTGCGGTGGGTTTGCTGGAATATTGAAGAGATTCATCACCACAGATGGATACACACTGAATCTGGGAGTGGGAACCTAACCATGATGCCAGCTATTTAAGTGGCTTTTTGGCAAACAAAAGGCCTGGAGAACCTGTAAGGTGCAAAATGACTAGAGACCAGGGTAACTTATTTTATGGGAACGAGGTTCTGCGTGATCTCATTTCCCCCCTACCCATTAAAAACTCCAGACACCCGAGAACGTCCCATGGACGGTGGCACAGTACTACGTAACTATAACGATGGAGCCACTGGTGTTAATGCCTTAACTTTTTCAGGGATGACACTTGGTAAAAATCCCATTTTTCCAAATTTAAAGATCAAAATACAATCTTTTCCATCAGTAGAGAACCATCAGTAGAGTTGAACCAGGTCATAATTCGATTCCCAGTCAGGGCATATCTATGAGGCTTGCCCGGGCCCTGGCTGTGGGTTGAGCAGTCTCCCATGGACCAAAAGGTCGCTGGTTCCATTCACCATAGGGGGCATGCAGGAGGCAGCTGATCAAGTTTCTCTCCCTTCCTCTCTATAAAAATCGTCCTTTAAGTTAACAGTAAAAACCATCTAAAGATACACAGCACAGGACGAAAATTAGATCAGGAAGCAAAATGAAGCCACGTGTTAGGGCTATATTTTAGTAAGTTTTATTATTTCCTTATTTCTTCATTTAAAAAAAATAGAAGGAAAATGATTCTACATAAATCCTTTTCCTGTAGCCACTACAAGGGTTGGGGGGGCAGGAAATAGCCTTCATAATCCTCCAATTTTGCTGGAGGGTTAGAATGATGGGCACTTTAAATTCCAGCTACCATATACCATACTAACAAACAGGAAGGCCCGCTGAAGCAGTCGAGCACTTTTAAACAGCTAATGTTTTAGACTCTCAAACACTGTGGGTCAAGGAAGAAGTATGTGTGTGTGTATATCAAATTGCTATCAAAATTCCTATTCAGCATCTAAACTTGTAGGAAGAAATCTACCTTTGGAATGTTCTGGTAAAAATCGTAGTCTCAAGTTCCCACTTTCAGTTTTAGTAAAAAGAACAAGTTCCTTCTTTCAACTTTCAAGTAAAAATACTCCCAGGAAGACTTGACTACCCCCATCACCAAGTTGCACTTGAGTAACTAACACAGCATGAGGCCCTCGTTGGAACAATGTGGGACTTAGACTGGAAGATAGTCTCTCCCCAAAGACGGCTAACACAGACGGGACATTTTAAGATGTCTTCCAGGTTAAATCCAAGAGTGTTTTGTATCTTTAAAGTTTCCCCTTTCTGTCAGAAAAACTTGTGTTAACGATTCTGCACATTAACATTATGGTTCATTATCAACTTATACGAATTGTGCGACACTAATTCAAATGTAAAGGGTCAATAAAAAGAGCAGAGGCTTGTTTCTAAATCTTTAATTGGCTACGGCAAACTAATTTTACTGCACGTTACCTACCAGACCTCAAGCTTTAAGCGGCATGGGGATAATTTACATAAACACCCAGATTTTAAAAATAAAAACCGAGTTCAACAACTATTAGAGGTCCTACGAAAAATCACACAACTCCCGCAGCGACGCATTTAGTGTTTATAGAGTTGTAAGATACAGGCTTCAGATTTCTGACTTGATGAAATTTCCTCAGTATTTAAGGCCTAAATTTTAGGCCAAAGAAAGAGTTTTACCAAGGTGGAGGGGGGGAGCAGTTTGGAGGCATTTAGTTGCATATTAAGTGGATTTCACGTCCCCAGTCCAGTCTTCGTGAAGCCAAGATCAGTTATAAAAACTTTTTTACGTAAAAACCCATTCTCGGGGCTCCAGAGGCTCGCCGCGCCCGCTCGGCCCCGACACCGGGCCGCTGGACACGGTGCCGCGTCTGTTCTCAGCCTCAAGAAGGAA
>NW_005354874.1:5587991-5609000 GCF_000412655.1 Myotis brandtii
GCTAGCCTCCCTGCCCCACGGAGGCAGGAGGCCACGGGACTCCGCCACCATCCCAGAAGCCCCAGGAAAGGCGAGCGGCACGCCACGTGCTCCCCCACAGCTGCCTCCCCCGTCCATCTTGGAGCCGGGCAAAGAAGCTACGCGGGGCCTACCCTCGCTCCGGGCCACGCGGGAGCCGCAGACCACAGGGCAGAGAGAGGGACGCGAAGGCAGAAACACTCCCCGCCAGGCGCGTCTCAAGGAAGAGCGTGCTGTCGCGCGGCGAAATTTATTACCTAGCCAGGGTCCAAGATGGCCACGAGCTGTGACGTCAGCGAGATCTCGTGAGAGCGGAAGGGCGCGATTTGCAGGTGCCCGCGCATCTGCCGGCGGGGCGGGACTCTCCGAGGATCGCGTGAGTGTCTACGGAGGTGAACCAAGGGCTAGGGGCGGGGCGTGCGCGCCGCAGGGCGCAGTGCATGCTGGGACCGCCTTGCCTGGGCGGAAGCCTAATTCGAGACCAAAGCGCGGGAACGATGAGAATACGCGCCCGAAGAGGTTGTTAGCTACGCGGGAGTTAAGCGCGGGGTGGTGGCCGCTGAGGTACCTACCCCTGTCCCGGGCTAGGCTTCTCCTTAAGCCGTCTCCTCCCTAGTCCTGACTCTCACCGTAAGGGCCCCTGCATTCTGACCGCCAACATGGTTCTGTTGTTGGCGGCTGTAATGGCACCAGGAGTCTGACCCATGGGGTCATGCCGACCCTCCTTCAGCAACCTGGGTACTTGGATTCTGGCTAGAAAGAATTCAGAGCCAAGACCCAAACTGTAAGAGGATTTTTACTTGGTAAATCACAGAGGTCGGAAAAGTGATTGGTAGAAGAGATGGCCTGAGGGAATTTGTTATGGAGGTAAAGGAAGGGCCTTTGGCCCTAGCGGGTTTTGCTCAGTGGATAGAGCATTGGCCTGCGGTCGACCGGATCGATTCCTGTCAAGGGCAGTACCTCCATTGCAGGCTCCTCCCCCACGGAGCTTTGACCGGGGCTCAGGCAGGAGGCAACCAATCTCACAAGGTCTTTCCCTCCCTCTTCCACTCTCCCAAAAAATCAATGGAAAAATATCCTCGGGTGAGGATTATCAAAACCAAAAAAAAAAAAAAAAGGAAGGGCTCCTGGGGCTTGGGGGGGAAGGAACAAATGGCAAGGGCCCTGGGGGGGGGGGGGGGCGCTTCTGGGAGGGAGAGCACACTGGGTCCTCCTGTTCCTGGTTTTTTGTTGTTTTTAAATATTTTATTGATTTTTTACAGAGAGGAAGGGAGAGGGACAGAGAGTTAGAAACATCGATGAGAGAGAAACATCGATCAGCTGCCTCCTGCACATCTCCCACTGGGGATGTGCCCCCAACCAAGGTACATGCCCTTGATTTACAGAGAGGAAGGGACCCTTCAGTCCGCAGGACTGCGCTCTATCCACTGAGCCAAGTCTGCTCATGGTTTTAAGGTGGAGATTTTAAGGGAAGATCTCAATAGATATTCATCAGTTTTCTAGGTGTGCTCTTTCAGGGTTGTGGTCTTCACTGGTCGATTGGCCAGTCTCAGGGCAGGGGTCATTCTGCAATGCAGCTGGTCCTGAGGACAAGGTGGGCGGGGAGGTCGCTGGCCTGGTTTTGCTGCTTTTCTGGACCTGGAGCTGAAATACAATTGAGGCACAGATGTTATCTCTAGGGAGGAAAGGTCAGAGGGTCAAAACGCTGGACCAGCTTTTTGCTAGGGGAAGGAAAGTCACCCTGGGGGCGAGATATCAACAATTGACTATCCCTTACTGTAGGTGCCTGGGGCTGACTTATGGGGGTCACAGTGGTGCTCCCTGCTGACTGCCCTGCTTGCCAGCTGGGACCTGACATGTCCTTCAGGAGCTTGATTTCCACATCTGTAAAACGGTGGAAGTACAGGGTGTGAGGGTTGAATGAGAAATCTCCACACAGAATACTTAGCAAGCAACCTGGTATTTAAGGATCCGTGGTTAATTGTTAACTGTGACCCCTGGCTATTACAGGATGGATTCTAGAGTTGTTTTTTCCTCTAGTCTCACACTCCTCCCTCTGTTCACATTTCTTCAGAGAGAATATCGGGGGACGTCTTGCCCAAGCTGCTATTTCGAATTTAGTAGGTGCTGGTCCTTCTGGTATTGACCAGGGCCTTTCTTTGGAAATAGCTGTGTCCGAGCATGTTGCAAAAGCTTCTTGAATAGGCTTTTAAATGTGCAATATCATACTGAGGCAGCTTTCCCATTGATAGTTAAAATAATTTAACACATTTGGCACCTAACACCACTTTTCTCTTTATTAGGAATGCAAAAACTAAAAAGACCCTCTGCATTGCAAGGAGACTAGAGGGAAGTGAAAAGTCTAAAGATGAAGGCATTTCAGACCATCTGCAGGCAGCTTAAAAGTTCAAAGCGATTTTCTGTAGAACTATCCCCACATCTGGGTTTCTCCACGTCCTCTTATTCATGTGGCCGGAAGAAAAAAGTGAACCCTTATGAAGAGGTGAACCAAGAAAAGTACTCTGATTTAGTACAGTCTGTCTTGTCATTCAGAGGCCCTGCTCAGACTCCAGAATCGTTGTTCGAGGAAGATTCTTTACTCTATGGACCTGTGAGTAAGTGTAAACCCCCAAAGCAAGATGAGGAAGCAAGAGTTCCAGGAAACTGGTTTCCTCTCTTCAATCCAGAGAGAAGCTGCAGACCAAATGCAACAAGTGCTGCGACAGCCCCTTTGAAAATCCCTTTGCAAAGGAATAAGATACCAAGTGTGACCCGGGTCCTTCAGCAGACCATGACATCAGAACAGATTTTCTATTTGGAGAGGTGGAAGCAGCGGATGATTCTGGAACTGGGAGAGGATGGCTTTGCAGAATATACTTCAAGTAATTTTCTTAATCCTGGTTCTATATTGTTACTGTGTTTTCTAGAATATACAGCACTAGTGTCATTCATTTAAATTTTTTTCTTAAACTTTAACTAGTGAGGAATTACTTTCAGATAATAATTAGCTTTAAATAGCACTGAGTGTTTAACTCACTTAATCCTCATGACAACTCTATAAAGCATAGATACTATTGTCCCCATTTCACAAAAGAAACAAATGTAGAGATCAAGTATTTTGACTAAATGATGTGTAAAATTTATTTATTTTATAAGTTACAAATTTAAGTATTAGAATTGCCTGTTTTCTTCGATTATGGAAAAGAGTCAATCACCTGATAATGGAATTATACTTGTTTGCTGGGCATTCTGTTCAGAATCTAGGACATAACCCTTGTTCTACTTATCAATGTAGACTGACAAGCCAGACTAATGGAATTAAAACAATAAGCCAGAACACGTCATCTGTATTTAGATCTTGGTAAATTGAGATAATCAGATGCTCTTGATTAGGAACTGAGAATAAATAAACTTTAGGGTGGAAGAAGCAGCGGATTCTGGAACTGGGAGAGGATGGCTTTGCAGAATATACTTCAAGTAATTTTCTTAATCCTGGTTCTATATTGTTACTGTGTTTTCTAGAATATACAGCACTAGTGTCATTCATTTAAATTTTTTTCTTAAACTTTAACTAGTGAGGAATTACTTTCAGATAATAATTAGCTTTAAATAGCACTGAGTGTTTAACTCACTTAATCCTCATGACAACTCTATAAAGCATAGATACTATTGTCCCCATTTCACAAAAGAAACAAATGTAGAGATCAAGTATTTTGACTAAATGATGTGTAAAATTTATTTATTTTATAAGTTACAAATTTAAGTATTAGAATTGCCTGTTTTCTTCGATTATGGAAAAGAGTCAATCACCTGATAATGGAATTATACTTGTTTGCTGGGCATTCTGTTCAGAATCTAGGACATAACCCTTGTTCTACTTATCAATGTAGACTGACAAGCCAGACTAATGGAATTAAAACAATAAGCCAGAACACGTCATCTGTATTTAGATCTTGGTAAATTGAGATAATCAGATGCTCTTGATTAGGAACTGAGAATAAATAAACTTTAGCCTTCAACTCCTAACTTACTAGACAAGTAAAGAGACTAACTTCCTTTAAACAGATTCCATTCAAAAGCAAGATAAAAAGAAAGACCATTGCACAGGTGAATTAACTGATCCTCATCAGGACTGTGTAGCTGTCTTTTCTTAAAGCTAAGTTTTACATTGATCATTCCTTAGACCAGTGGTCGCCATCCTTTCAGACCTCACTGACCACTAGTGATCCGCAGACCACCGGTTGCCGACCTCTTTCTTAAACTATACTTCCCAGAAAGCAGTATATCTACCCCAAGTGGTGGTACACAAGCACTTTTTTAAGAGTAATGCAGTTATTTTGAAGCATCTTAGAAAAAAAGTGCATGTGTGCACACATGTTAAACAAGTAGTTACATGTGTTTTATTATTTTTTAAAATATATTTTATTGATTTTTTACAGAGAGGAAGGGAGAGCGAGAGTTAGAAACATCGATCAGCTGCCTCTCCTGCACATCTACTGAGGATGTGCCCGCAACCCAGGGATGTGCCCGCAACCCAGGGATGTGCCTGCAACCCAGGTACATGCCCTTGACCAGGATCGAACCTGGGACCTTTCAGTCCGCAGGCCAACGCTCTATCCACTGAGCCAAACCGGTTTCGGCTAGTTACATGTGTTTTAAAGAAAAATAAATCTTGTGTAATTTTTAATTTAATTATTCAGAGTTTTTTAGAGTATTTTTTAGTACTAGTTTGATCTGTTTTTTGTTTTGTTTTTTTCTTTTCCCTTGATTTTTTTTTTTTTTTAGACTTATTTTTACAAGGGAAACAGTTCCATGAAGCCTTGGAAAGCATACTTTCACCTCAGGGGAACTTAAAAGAGGGAGATGAAAATCTTGAGTCTGGCTACATCGAAAGCATCCAGCATATTCTGAAAGATGTCAGTGGAGTTCAAGCTCTTGAAAGTGCTGTTCAACATGAGACCTTAAAGTATGTAGGTCTGCTGGACTGTGTGGCTGAGTATCAGTAAGTATTAGATTGTTTTTATGAAAGTAAGTAGGTGCATTAATGCAGGGTGGGACAGATGGTGCCTACTTTTTCCTCTTAACTCCTACTTCAAGGTACAGCCTCTGTTAAGTCAAAACCTGTGTGATAGGTAAAAGAATTGGGTAAGAATGGATACAGAGGGAAGAGCCACATAATCCTTGTAAATCTGTTTTCCAAAATCAAAATGTTTGGTGGAGAAAAGATAACTTTTTTCCTCTTTATTTTTTTTGAAGATAACTTTTCAATATCCCTAGGATGGCCTGTTTTCCAGCATGTTCTCCTCCCCTCCCCCCAATCCAGGTACCAGCCATGTGATCAAATTTGATTCCTGGATTTTATTTCCTGTTCCCCTAAAAATAGCATCTTGATCTGTTAGCCACGCCAGCTGGGCCAAAAAAAAAAAGTGGGAGGATTTTTTTAAAATACATTTGTATTGATTTCAGAGAGGAAGGGAGTGGGGAAAAGAGATAAAAACATAAATGGTGAGAGAGAATCATTCATCGGCTGCCTCCTGCACGCCCCCTACTGGGGATGGAGCCCGAAACCCAGGCATGTGCCCTTGACTGGAATCGAACCCAGGATCCTTCAATCCACAGGCTGACGCTCTATCCACTGAGCCAAACCTGCTAGGGCAGGATTTTTTTTTTTTTTCTCAGAGAGGAAGGGAGAGAGAAACATCAATGATGAAAGGATCATTGATGGGCTGCCTCCTGCATGCCCCCTACTGGAGGGAATCGAGCCCGAAATCCAGGCACATGCCCTTGGCCAGAATTGAACCTGTGACCCTTTAGTCCACAAGCCAACACTCTATCCATTGAGCCAAACAGGCTAGGGCCAGGATTTTTTCTTTTTTTTTTTTTTAAGTGTTGATGGATTTGAACCCCAGCCTTGGTTTATGAGCAAGAGAATTTCTAAAGCTCCAGGATGTTTAGTCTTTTATGATGAGGACTTTGCTACTGGTCTGTGGTGGTTCATTCTGATAGACATTTGAAGCAAAATCAACTAAGGTAATAATAGGTGTAGTTTCAATTCCCCTGTCACTTGTTAAAGGAAAGGAGGCCTTGGAGGTTCCAAGGCATTTCGAGAATGTATAGGAACTTGAACTGTGGAAACGTTGTTTCCCAGCACTCCCACCATGGGTCTGCACCTGTAGGTCTCACCGGTGCAATTTAGGAAACATTTTCATCAAACTCCTGACAGGCTCATTTACTGAATAAAGGGCTGAAAGCAAAGAGAAGGTCAGATCTTTCTAATCCTAAGAGGTAAAGCTCAGAGGAGCTGTCTGTTTGGCAAGTGGAGAATAGAAGCAACAGTCATTGAGTGACAAGTAGTAAATTACACGTAAGAGGGTTAACCTAATAGAGCTTTTTGGTTTTAACTATTACCTACAAAGATTTTCCTTTGGTTTCTCTTTAGAGGCAACCTGTGTGTGATTGATTGGAAAACATCGGAAAAACCAAAACCTCTTATCCGGAATACATTTGACAATCCGCTGCAGGTTGTGGCATACATGGGTGCCATAAACCATGATGCCAACTATAGCTTTCAGGTCAGGACACTGAGCCTCTGCTCAAAGCTTTGCTCAACACTTGTTTAAAGCTATTTAACTCATTATGGTTCTTATTCTGTTTGTAGCCCACTGCTTACTTTGTTCCTTGTCTATCTGCCACTTTATTTTTTTTTTTATATATATATATATTTTATTGATTTTTTACAGAGAGGAAGGGAGAGGGATAGAGAGTTAGAAACATCGATGAGAGAGAAACATCGATCAGCTGCCTCCTGCACATCTCCTACTGGGGATGTGCCCGCAACCCAAGTACATGCCCTTGACCGGAATCGAACCTGGGACCTTTCAGTCCGCAGGCCGACGCTCTATCCATCGAGCCAAACCGGTTTTCGGCTATCTGCCACTTTAAAAAGCACTTTTCCCCTTCAGCTTTTTGCTATTGTTGCTAATAGTTCTTAAATGATGACAGTCCATTCTTCAAAGTGTTATCTGTCATCTTTGTGTTCTTGTGTATCCTGGAGCAGTCTTCCATCAGCCCATCTTAGAAATTGAGTTAGCAGATGTTACTGTAGATTGTTTTGTTCTGAGTTTGCCCTGGAGTAAGAAGGAAATTAACCTGAACTCACTCATCCTACTGTGTCTCTTATAGGTTCGGTGTGGTTTAATTGTGGTGGCCTACAAAGATGGATCCCCTGCCCACCCACATTTCATGGACACAGAGCTGTGTTCCCAGTACTGGACAAAGTGGCTTCTTCGACTGGAAGAATATACAAAAAAGGAAAAGAACCAGAATATTCAGAAACCAGATTAGGGGCAGGATGCTATTTGGAAGCATTCAGCACTTTCTCACAGTTTGGGAAAATATATTGCTGTTTACTGTGACCTAAGATGGAAGTCCCACAGGATCTGAGAGCTGCTTTAACACAAAGCAGAAATATTAATTTGTTAAAATTTATTGCAATAAAAAAGAAAAAGACTGAAAAGCCAGAAAAGTTTAGATATAAAAAACTGGACTTCAGCATACAAAAGATCAGCCATGCTACCTCTGACTATGATTTACTTGAAAAAAGGTCAAGCAGGATTGGCAGTGTTGGTGGCTCTTGGACCCCATGGAACCTCTCTGTGTCCTGGGCAGCCTGCCCAGTCTTTGAACTAGAATTGGAGGGCAATGAGGCTTGGTGTGCCAAGCATTTCCCCAGGGTTACACCACAAGGGAAGGGGCATGGCAGTCCCAGGGTGTGTGGAGGGGGAACTCACATCGGCCAACTACTACTGCCAACACAGTTTCCTAGAACTTGTTTTATATATTGGGGTTCTCTTTATATTTCTTTGAGAAAGAAAATTTCCATTTAACATTTTTGAAAAAGAAGTATGTGACTCCTTAGCCTCGAATAAATAATTGCTCTGGAGAAAGATGGAGCATATTCACCACATCATTGGCATTGCTCCTTGGCATACCACCAAATAACCCCGAGAAGTAATTGTAGGTATTTTAGTAGTTATGTTCTGCTTTGAGTAATTGAATCATGTCCATAGAGAAAATGTATCATTTGTGGAATTTTTCACCTATGGGAAACAATATATTTTTGGGGGGTGTTTGATAAGTAATAAAACTATTAGTTGTCACTGGGTTTGGGAAACAAGTAAATCCCCACTATAGCCTTGGGGGATGGGTCCCTATTTTATGGAGTGGTTAGCATTTAAGTTACAGTTACTATTTTAAAATCATAGGATGCTACAATTAATTTGTTTCTTTCATTAGCCATAATTATAAATAAAATACAAGATGTGAGTAAAATAATGAGGTTTTTGGTTTTTTAACTTCTGTGTTTATAGATTAATTTCACAAACCTGGAAAATGTTTAGACTTTGTTTTTATATTCAGAATTATACCACTGGCCCAGTAGCTTTGGTGTGTGTTTTATGTAAATGAATACAAGGAGGTGTCCTGAATCAGTCACCTGTCAAGGAAAGTAAGGTTCATTTGGGAGAGAGGAGGCTTGTGGGTGACCGTTTATTGACTATACACATCTACATTTTTTAAAATAGCATATATTCCTGTAACCTGTAATATCCAAAGTCAGGAATCAAGTGAGAAAATTAAAAATTGTACCAGCAGATTTTTTTTTTTCTTCCACGCTGCTCTAATAAGTTTCACCCTGGATTTAGGAAACCAGAGCCAACAAGCCTTCATTTTAATACAGTTCTGTTGGGTTAACATAAATTCACTTTGACCCAAGCTAATGGTGGTGTGAAAAGATCCATAAAGATCCTTAGAGTCTAATCAAGAAGATATGGTTGGTAGAACAGTGAAGGTAAATCCCTAGGTAGGTTTCCCTGAACCACATAAGGGCACCCCAATTTCTCACTACACTGGTAAATTTCACATCTCACCAATTAAAGAAATCTCAATCCTTTGAGAAGGAAATGTTGATAAGGAAAAAAAGTTATTTTCACTACTAAGGTATAAGAGGAGAAAACCAAATCTGAGTTTCTAAACGAGTCATAACTTTTTAAGAATTGACATGTAGCCCTGACTGGTTTGGCTCAGTGGATAGAGCGTCGACCTGCAGACTGAAGGGTCCCAGGTTCGATTCCAGTCAAGGGCATGTACCTTGCTTGTGGGCACATCCCCAGTTGGGGGTGTGTAGGAGGTAGCTGATCGATGTTTCTAACTCTCTATCCCTCTCCCTTCCTCTCTGTAAAGAATCAATAAAATATATTTTTTTAAAAAGAATTAACATGTATATTACTAGTTTTTGGTTGCTACCTGTTCCCCTAAGAAATTGTGAAATGAAACAAGATTTGTAATGAGAGAGTCTCCAAATTGAGGTACAGTGGGGCCTTGACTTACGAGTTTAATTCGTTCCGTGACGGAGCTAGTAAGTCAAATTACTCGTATGTCAAATCAAAAAGTGAACAAGTGAGACACGTGATGCTGGGCTGATGTGGTGTTCACTGTGACGTTCGCTTCGCCAACTAGCGGTAGGGTATCTGAAGCTGGCCCGTAACCCAAATTTTAGCTCGCAACTCAAAGCAAAAAATCGGGCTGGTATCTCGAAAAACTCGTTAGTCGGGACACTCGTAAGTCAAGGCCCCACTGTAATTAAAAAATTTTCAAAGATTCATTCTTTCTGAAGGGGTTACTTCAGAAGTACAAAAGGTAACCTTGTAGATTTGAGCTTTGAGATAGTCCATTAGATTTAAAGCTGCATTTCATTCTGCAATTCTATACTTGCTTAATGCATTTAATAAGACTGCATTTAATGAAGCTACCAAAGCTCCAAGTTGGTACTAAGAGCCAATTTTTTTCCAGTCTGGCCAGTGTGGCTAAGTGGTTGAGCATTGACTATGAACCAGGAGGTCATATTTCAATTCCCAGTCAGGACACATGCCCAGGTTACAGGCTCAATCTTCTGTATGGGGCATGGAGGAGGCAGTCGACCCATGATTCTCTCTTACCATTGATATTTCTATCCCTCCCTCTCTGAAATCAATAAAAATACGTGTGTTTTTTTTAATTTTCCCCTCAGACCTGGCCTCTTGCTCAGAGCCATTAATACCCATTAATCTGAGAATATTAACTTCTTTCTATAAACCCATTATAGTTCTAGGAAAATGAGTGAACATATGACCTATGGTTTTATATTTGTTGACTCTGGTAAACACAGGAAGAGGGTTTAGTCATAGGTCAATGTGTTTCCAAGTAACCAATTTGCCTACCAGCTTTAAAAGGGTTAGAGAGGGGTAATTTGTTTTAATCGCTGTGTCTTTCCACCTGAGCAATTAAACATTTTATTATAACCTACCATACGTTCTCCCAGACACACACAAAAGTGAAGCAAGGAAATAGTTGAAACTATTTTTTTTAAATAAATGCTTCAATTGTTTGGAGCTTGTATCCTAACGAGAAACACTGTCTTAAACCAATCAATTACTAAGTACAGAGCAGAACTGATTCTCCTGGCCTCCCTCCCTTCCAGCCTCTGAGGCCTGCAGGTTAAGCAAAGAGATGTGCTGTTGCTGGAGGCGGAACCTGTGAACCTTTAAAGTTATACTATAGAAGGGAGCTTGAGAGAATCTCTTTGGGGAGATCTCCCTGATTGAGTATTGCCTTGACAATAACAGTGGTCAGGTTTGAGTAATGCACGTGTAAATCCAATCATAAAATGATGTTCTGGGTTAGAGGTTCCTTTATAATCAAGATTGGGGCCGGGGGGTCAACTCTAGCGGGTTTGGCTCAGTTGGTAGAGTGTTGGCCTTCGGACAGAAGAGTCCCGGGTTCAAGTCCGGTCAAGGGCACATGCCAGGGTTGCTGGCTCCATCCCCAGTAGGAGGCATGCAGGAGGCAGCCGATCAAGGATTCTCATTATTGATGTTTCTATCCCTCTCCTCCCTTCCTGTCTGAAATCAATTTAAAACAATTAAAACAAAAGAGTGGGGGAGGGGAGTTTTTAATAGATCATCGCAGATAAACAAGTCCTTGCCTTTGTTTACCTAATCCCATTTCTCTCCCCTGAAATAAACACCATCATAAATTTGGAGGGTATCTTTCCAGTATATCCTTTTACAGTTTTACAACCTGTGCTGGTCTCCATGAAAAATACATGGTTGTATTTTCTGTGTTTTTGGTTTCACTTGCTTTGTCTCCACTTATTTTTGAGATCTCTCCAGGTGACCACTTCCAGATCTATATTTCCTCATGCTTCATTGTCTCACCACTGGGCTGATAGGCTAACTAACAACGTTTTGTTACTATAGACAGTGGTGCAGTGAACAGCACCCTCCTGTGCGTGTTTCCTGGCACACAGGAGGCAGGTGCAATGTGGTGGAAGCAGGATGTCGATTGTGGCTCTGCCAGTTAATAGCTCTGTGACCTTATGGCAAGTTATCCGACCGTTCTGTGCCTGATTTCCTCATTTGTAAATTGGGGAGAAATACCGGTACCTACTGTTATAATACAGCAGTACAGTGATGTAAGCGCCTGGCACATCATGGGAACAAAATAAATGTTAACCGCCATCATCATCAAATGAACACACCTGGACGCATCTTTGCTGGCCCCAGTATGTGCACAGCTTAAACGTTGCTGCCCGGTTCCCCTCCCAAATCATCTTTATGTTCCCACCAGTGATGTCTGAAATTTCCTGCTTTACCACACATTCATTAACAAGAAGTTTAAGACTTTTGTTTGCCAACATGATGGGGTGAAAACAGTTCGTTTTTACTTTTTGTTTTGAACAGCATTATCACTTGAATGAAATCTGCATGAAAACGGGATTGCCACCTAGTGGTGGGAGAAGTAGACTGCACTTAGCGGGCAGAAGCCAAATACAGTAGGGATGGACCTATCTGGAGGAACTGGGGCATCTCAGTTCCTAACACAGGTCTGGTTGGATTTAAAGTAACTGTGTGAGAGGTTTTCTCTCCGTTTGTAGGCAGCTTCATGATTTCCTTCTCACTTTTCCTAGTATGGCGACATGGAGACCTGTCTGCACAGCCCTGTGAGGCTTCCTACAGCTAAATGAATCTGGGTCACTGGCTCCGAAAAGAGAAGTGAGATAAATTAGGAACAAGGCTATTTACAAACTGGCAGGAGACTGTGGCTCTAAGCAGGGCAGGATTTTCATGGAGAGATGGCCAAATGCAGGCATGGGGGCTGCTCCCTCAAACCGCCTCAGGGCTGAGCTGAGAGTCTCCGTTAACTTCTTTCCAAATCAGGGGCTGGTCCTGTCTACTGCAAAGACTCCTAAAGTCATAATCTAAAAAGATTTCAGGGTGCATGAAAATGTTAGCTATTAATTATCAAAGAGATAAAATACATTTTAAAAGATCTATACAAAAATGTTCCATGAAAGCAAGGGTGTAAAAAAAAAGTTGCTGAGCCTGGCTGGTGTGTTGCTCAGTGGTTGAGCGCCGACCTATGAACCAGGAGATCATGGTTCGATTCCCGGTCAGGGCACATGCCTGGGTTGTGGACTCAGTCCCCAGTGTGGGGTGTGCAGGAGGCAGCCAATCAATGATTCTCTCTCATCATTGATGTTTCTATCTCTCCCTCTCCCTTCCTCTCTGAAATCAATAATAAAAAATATATTTTTAAAAGTTTTTTAAAAATCGCTGAACTGTTATATTACATGTCTTTAAATAAGGACAATCACTAAATTAATGGGATATTAAAAGTTAAGAAAAGGAAACAGAGTCCAAACAACAAGCAAAGGTCAGCTGTGATTAGAAATATCCATTCAGACAGATCTCGACTGTCCCACAGCCCCAGGCTCACGCCCATTTCTAAGCTCGTGTTTGTGATGATACTTTTGCCTAAAATAATTTCCCTTCATCCCTTTGTTCAGCCAAATCTTAATTTTCTTAGTGTTTGGACCTGAACCCCAGTCCTACCTGAGGTCCAGCGCAAGTCTTCCTAACTCTGCAGGAAAGAAGATGGTGTATGTGCAGAAAGTAGGAGCCTCAGAATCAGGCAGGCAAGGGTTCAAATCCCAGCCCTGCGGCGTTAGGTGAATCACTTTACCTACTTCCTCATCAGTAATTTGGAGATAGCACTGACCCCAGTGTTGTCGGAGCAGGCACTGGGCAAATACTTGTTCCTTCCTCCTTGGAACTGACTCCAAACAGCACATGATGACTGCACCCTTCACTGAACTCCTAAGGGGCCATTATTTTTACCACTTGCATTGATTCTTGTTTGTATTCTGCCTTTTTCTGTCACTTAACCATTTCAGATGTGTATATCATCTCCCCAGTCATTGGGACACATCAACAGCACTGGACAAATGTGCTGGACAAATTCACTACATATATTCTGCTTGTTGCACAAACGGTCCTACTTTCCATTACCCTAATCAGCAGTTACACATAAGGAGTGGGTGCGGTTTTTTTAAAAAAAACAAGACTTGGGTAATAACTACGGAACATGAAGTTTTTTTAAAAAAAACAACAACAAAAAAAACAAGACTTGGGTAATAACTACGGAACATGATTCAGGTTTCAGATGGTCACAGGTTAGGAGATCTGGGTGCATCTTGAATTCAAAATCAGGAAAGTGAAAGAAGTAGACAAAAGACACGGAACAGTTTTAAGAGAGATTAAGTGAGGGGACAAACAACAGAAGGAAAGTGGCCTGCCCCAGAACAACAGAAAAAGAGCTGGGGTCCAGACTGGCCCACCAGAGACATTGTGGTTAGTTCTAGGCAGCCCGTTGCTAAGAGGCTGTGGGTTCTGTGAGCTCAGTGATTTGAAAGTAGATGTGGAACTAGAGGAGCCAGACGGTGAAATAAGAGTTGTAAAATGGGATGTGTGCAGCAGTACAGAGATGGACAGGGTGGGACAGAAAGCACAGGGTTGCAAGTTAGAGGTTAATTCATCCCTTCACCCCACAAATTGAGTGTTTGTTTTGTGCCAGCTTGTGCAAGACACCGAGGATCAAGACAGACATGGAGTTTATAATCTAGAGGAAGGGCGGGCAATTAACAAGTGAAAAAAGTAGTATGAAAATTACAGATTGAGAGAATCACTGAGCCAGCAAGGGGAATCACTGAGCCAGCAGGGGATTGAATGTTTGGATTGGGTGGTCAGAGAGGGCTCCTCTGAAGGATGACCTAAGATGAAACCTGAAAGATGAAAAGTAGCCAATGTAAAGAGCCACAGGAGCCCTAGCCGGTTTGGCCTAGTGGATAGAGCATCGGCCTGCGGACTAAAGGGTCCCAGGTTCAATTCCAGCCAAGGGCACATGCCCTGGTCGCGGGCTCCATCCCCAGTCAGGGGCATGCAGGAGGCAGCCAATCAATGATTCTATCTCATCATTGATGTTTCTATTTCTCTATCCCTGAAATCAATAAAAATATATTTAAAGAGAGAGAGAGAGAGAGCCACAGGAAGAGTATCCTCAATGCCTAGAAGTAAGAAAGAGAGCTTACAGCCCTGACAGGTTTGGCTCAGTGGATAGAGCATCGGCCTGCGGACCAAAGGGTCCCGGGTTTGATTCTGGTCAAGGGCATGTACCTTGGTCCCCAGTAGGAGATGTGCAGGAGGCAGCTGATCAATGTTTCTCACTCATTGATGTTTCTAACTCTCTATCCCTCTCCCTTCCTCTCTGTAAAAAATCAATAAAATATATTAAAGAAAGAAAGAGAGCTTACAGTCTGGAGGAGGGACATCAGAAGACAGGGGAGGTCAGGAAGCAGTGAAGAAAGGAAAGGAATTGCAGACCAGGGACAGGGGGGCATCCAGGCGATGCCAAGTTCAATAGGCCATGAAAGGACATTGGAGTAATTCTAAGGAAGATGGAAAGGCAGGCTAATCAGGGGAATAAAGTCATCCCATCCCCTTTCAAAAAGATCAGTCTTATTTGGAGAGTGGAAAACCGGGACAGGAGTTGAGTCAGAGACCAGCTGGACAGCTATTGCAATAGTCTTGCTCATGAGTCAGTGAACCGTGGCCCACAGACCAAATCCAGTCTGCTGCCTACTTTAGCACAGTCCGTGTGCTAAGAATTGTTTTCACGTGTCACATGGAATTGACTGAGAAGTCTCCACCCCCTTCTGGTGTAGCTTGCTTTCTGAATGCCTGGGATCATTATTGTGGTTAGGAATTCTAGCTGTCCAACATCAGACGGCAGCTAACACATGAGTACAGAGACTCTGAACTGTTTTTTTTTTAATATGTTTTTTAATTGATTGATTTGAGAAACATCAACTTGTTCCACTTATTATGCATTCATTGCTTGATTCTTGTATGTGCTCTGACTGGGGATGGAACCCAAAACCTTGGCGTATCAGGACAGTCTAACCAACTGAGCTACCCGGCCAGGGCAAGACTCCAAACTGTTAATGACACATATGTGACCCTCAACTGGTATCTGGCTCTCAAGACTCAGCTTTTGTTCCCTGTTCTGTGAGCTTCCTGGCCCCTTCAGTGGTGATCTACCTCCCACAGCATTTGACATGGGCCTCTGTGTTAGCGGTCACTTTTACTGTACATCCATCTCCCCCACTAGACAATGAACAAGGATCTGTTTTTTTATTTCCTCTGCACCCAGTGCTAGCACAGGGCTGACTTGTGGCAGACAGGCCATGCTGGTCCATGTAGCAACGCCATCTTGCCTTGTCCATATCCCCTCAGCACACACTGTTCCACATGATGGTGCAATGAAGTTTGCGTCCCCCAGAATTCATAGGTTGAAGCCCCAATCCCAATGTGATGGTATTTGGAGGTGGGGCCTTTGGGAGGTGATTAGGTCATGAGGTTGGAGCCCTTGGGAATGGGATTAGAGCCCTTGTAGGAAGAAGCCAGAGACCTTGTGCTCTTTCCACCACATGTGGGGACACAAAGAGAAGTCAGTGGTAGTCTGCAACCCGGAAGAGGGCCCTTGCTAGAACCCAACCATGCTGGCTCTCTGATCTCAGACTTCCAGCCTGTGAGAAAGAAATTTCTATTGTTTACAAGCTTCCCAGTCAATGGTACTTGGTTACAGCAGCCCAAGCTAAGACAGATGGCTTCTTATAAAAACCTTAGAACTGCGTGAAGCTTTTGTCTGGCTGCAGGGTAGGCCAAAGTTCCAAGGAGTTAATTCCCTTGGAGGCAACCCTTGGCCAATGAAACACAGGAATTAGTGGCTGAATAGCCCAGTTTACTCACCCCTCAGGTGGTACAGCTCTAGGGCATATTCTACTATATAGCTGCCCAGAGCTCCCCAGCAGCAACCTGCTGTATTGGCTTTCTTCTCTTCCCTGTTTCACTTTCCCAGGACAATGTCAGTAATAAGCCACTGTCTCAGGGTCTACTTCCGGGACAGTTGGTGAGATGGTTCATTGGATGGATGGATGAGGTTGTTTAGCAGCAAAGAAAGAAATGGAAGCCAGTTTGTCTGCTATCCCCTGGTACATGCTGTTGCTTCCCCAGTGAGTCTAGACTATATTGGAGCACGTGCATAGCCAACAGTTCTGACACAGGAAAAAGCACTTCCTAGCTGTCCTCACCATCCGGCTATTTGTCATCCCATCCATCTGCTGTCCCCATGAAACACTCGCCCACGTGAGCTAAAATGGTACACTGGGCTTGGAATTAGTTGAGAAAACGTCAGGCCTAGAGAACAGGAGAGAACCCAAATAGCAACTGTGTGGACCATGGTGGTGGCCATGCCAATCTGCCCCTTTACATAGAAAGCAGGACTCTTGGAGCCCAGGAGGCCTCTGTAAAGGAATTAGTAGATAGCCGGGGGTGCAGGGCAAGCCTGGGAGTCATTAGAAGCTGGGCCAGTGCCCTCCATCATGTCCTCCCTGGTACGTGGTGCTCTTCACCCCTTCTTCCAGCTGGCTTTGCATCAGCTACTTCTTCTTGCCCCCTCTTTGGGAACACGGGCGATTCTCCAAACACAGAGCTGGATTTGTTTAAAGTTGCCAGTTATTTTCAAATGTTTATCTGTTAGTTCTCCAATCAGTCTTCCATGTAGCAGGAGTTCAATTAAAGTGTGTGGATGTTGATGCCTACGGTCAGTTGCAGGATGTTCCTTACAAAAAGAACAGTGTGAGTCCCTGAGAGCTGGGGATTAGATTACTTTTCTCAGAGGGAAAGGATCATTCTATCACCAAGGCTATTTTGATCTTAGAAGAGTGGATATTTCAATATTTGCTCATTGAGTGTTTATTAGGCACTGTCCTAAGATCCGGGAATAAAGCAGTGAGCAGAACCAATAAATTTCCTCATCTCACAGAGATCACAGTCCAGTGGGAGAGATGGACAGTAAACACATGCATGTTAAATGTCAGGGAAGTTTAAGTTATGTGAAGAAAGACAAAACAAAGCAAAGAAAACAGAGAAGAGGGTATAGTCTGCGCTGCGGTGGTCAGGGGAAGCATTCCAGTGATGTACTGCTGCATGAGAAAACACCTCAAAACTAGTTGATTAAAACAATTGTTTTATTGTCTCTCAAATTCCAGTACTGTCTGGGCTCATCCAGGTGGTTCTTCTGCTCTTCACAGATTTCTGCGGGGCTGCAGGTCCCGCAGCCTGACTAGGCCGGAGTGTCCAGGACGACTCATCCACACGCCTGGTGTGCTGGCAGGGAGGGTGAGGAGGCTGGGCTCCTCTCTCCAAGTAGTCCCGGGACCTTTCCCTCTCCAGGTGGCCTGTCCATGTGGCTTCTCCCATGGCCTTTCCAGCAGAGCAGTCAGACTGAGACAGGCCAGTAAGCCAGGAAAAGCGGAATCGGGAAACTGAGACCAAATAGTTAAACAGCAGCTTGCAGCCAAATAGAAAATCAAGATGCCAAGCGGGTTCAGCCATCTACCCTAAACCAGGGACACAAGAATAAATGGTTTGCACTTCCCCTCCCCAACCAGAGAATAAATAGCTTAAATCACCCTACTCAGGGAGACAGCAGAAATCCAGTTAGTGCCATTTGCCAACCACACCCAAGGACAGATAAGAGAATAACCCCCATTTTGATACATCAGCATAACACTGATGAATATTCTATTGATATCCTCCCCCAAAATCCCCTTAAATGCCCAGCCTTTATTTTATTTACTCTTTTTTTTTTTTATTAATCCTCACCCAAAGGTATTTTTCCATTGATTTTTAGAGAGAAAGAAAGGGAGAGGGAAAGAAAGAGAGAAGGACACATGGATGTGAAAGACAACCACACCCAAGGACAGATAAGAGAATAACCCCCATTTTGATACATCAGCATAACACTGATGAATATTCTGTTGATATCCTTAAATACCCAGCCTTTATTTTATTTACTCTTTTTTATTTTTATTAATCCTCACCCAAAGATATTTTTCCATTGATTTTTAGAGAGAGAGAAAGGGAGAGGGAAAGAAAGAGAGAAGGACACATGGATGTGAAAGACACATATTGGCTGGTTGCCTCATACACGCACCCTGGGACCCTTCAGTCCATGGGCAGAAGCTCTATCCACTGAGCACAACTGGCTAGGGCAATGCCCAGCCTTTAAAATCCCTCAAAATGAAGGTCAAAGACACCCTCTCCCTCGAGGAGTGCACCCAGGCTCCTCCCACCCCACACTTCCCTCCCCCACAGGCATGCATCTCTCAAACTCTAAGGGACCCCACAAGGTTTGCAACCAGGACAGCAATGGGCAGTGATAGTTCATCCCAGGCAAGCCCCTTGAGCCTGTCCCCCAAGGCCCCTTTTCCTTTGATTTCTTAGTGAGCTAAAGCAGACCAGCCTAGGCTCATTTCACTGTCCCCCGCTTTAACAAATGCCCTCTCAGCCAAACCAGCGTGGCTCAGTGGTTGAGCATCAGCCCATGACCCAGGAGGTCACAGTTCAATTCCCAGGCAGGGCACATGCCTGGGTTGTGGGCTGGATCCCCATTGGGGTGCATGTAGGAGGCAGCCAATCAATGATTCTCTCTCATCATTAATGTTTCTATCTTTCTCTCCCTCTCCCTTCCTCTCTGAAATCAAAAAAAATTTTTTTTTAAAAAGAGGACATGCAAAGGCCCTGAGACAGGAATGTGCTTGGGATGTGTGAGGAAAGCAGAGCCCACTGCGGCTGGAGCTGAGTAGTGAGTGGTGAGGTCAGGAGGCAGCCAGGGCCACATCCCCTCAGTGCTGCAGGCCACGGAGAGGAAGGATGCAGGAGTTATTCTTAGTGTGATGGGAAGCCCTGGATTTGCCAGGATTCACAATAGCCACCTGACCTGGGTGCTGCTGGATCCTGAGCCTGAGGTGGAGACACCCCCTCCTGTTCTCATTAAGGCCTCCAGGACCACCCTGTTTGCAGCTTCCTCTCCTTCGAACTCTCCATGCACCTTCTCTGCTTGATGATTTCCCACAGCTCTTAGCACCACTCACATTCTCATATTTTACTAGGTTTTCTTATCTATTGTCTACCTTCTCCTTCTAGAACAGTGATGGCGAACCTTTTGAGCTCGGCGTGTCAGTATTTTGAAAAACCCTAACTTAACTCTGGTGCCGTGTCACATATAGAAAATTTTTGATATTTGCAACCATAGTAAAACAAAGACATATTTTTGATATTTATTTTATATATTTAAATGCCATTTAACAAAGAAAAATCAACCAAAAAAATGAGTTCACGTGTCACCTCTGACACGCGTGTCATAGGTTCGTCATCACTGCTCTAGAAGATACACTCAAAACTGGCAGGGATTTTTGTCTGTTTTGTCTGTAGGCCCACAACTAATATTTGTTGTAGGAATGAGCTAATCAGTCACTGTAGCCCCTGCTTGGTCTCACACAATGCTTGGGACACATGGGAGGGTGTGCCTAGTAAATACTGCACGACTGATTAAATTGGCAACAAAATTACTTTTATAGTTCCATTTCTCTTACCCACAAGTTACCTTCCAGTAAGCAGTTATCCAGGGAAAATGAAGAAAGAAACTAGCCTTCAAAGCATAAAGTAGTGACTAATGGTCACAGGACAGGCCCTCCCTTCCCTTGCAGTCCTAGTGTGCTCCTTTAAAGCCCTGCATTAAAAGAGGAGGAGCTGCGATAAAATAAGGAGGAAAGCGACTGGAAATTGAAATGCAAGTGGAAGGTGCAGAACACATTGGGCTGCAGGACACAGGGACAAGCAGGCCTGCGGGCCACAGGGCCTTGCAGAAGCCATGCCTACAATGGGTGTGACCACAGGCAATATTTACGATGATGACTAAGTCACTTTTAACAGCAGATGGGATTTATTGTCCTCTGTTTAAGATGAGGAAGTACACATATATAAGAAAGATTTTCATTCACAGCAAAGAGCAGGCACCCAGCGAGGGATAGAAAACACCTCTCAAAGGGTGCTAGCCCTCACCTCCATCCCCTACCCCGTACCTCCTTTCCTATGGCAGCTCCTTCCATTCTTCATGTAGGTCCCAGCCTCATGGCTTCATGCTTTCTGTGGTTCAGCAACCGCTGGACTTCCCCTCTCCACCTCACACCCTGTCCCGGAACTCCCCCCTCCCAGTCAGTGGTCCTTGTGCTTACCAGACACTTGGAAGTCTCTTAATGGACTTGAAAGATTCAAACTACAATTCCTGATCCCATCCTTCCCCCAACCCAGCTCCTCTGGCAGAGCAACTCTTCCAGTTGCTCAATCCAAAAGCTTTGGAGCCATTTTTTTTCCTCTTTATTTTATTTATTTATTTTTCTATTACCATTTATTTCCCCTATATGGAGCCATTCTTGACTCCTCTCTTTTTCTCATTACCAGGGTGACCATGTCACTCATTATATAAACTGCAACTGTCCCAAACAAATAAGGATGTATGGTCTGTCCACTAACCCACATCCAGTTCATCAACAAAAAACAGAGCTATTTTTTAAAAAAATATATCCAGCATCCGGCCGTTTGGCTCAGTGGATAGAGCGTCGGCCTGCAGACTGAGGGGTCCCAGGTTCGATTCCAGTCAAGGGCATGTACCTTGGTTGCGGGCACATTCCCAGTAGGGGGTGTGCAAGAG
>NW_005354874.1:5609951-5611482 GCF_000412655.1 Myotis brandtii
AGGGCAGTGATGGTGAACCTATGACATGCGTGTCAGAGGTGACATGCGAACTCATTTTTTTGGTTGATTTTTCTTTGTTAAATGGCATTTAAATATATAAAATAAATATCAAAAATATAAGTCTTTGTTTTACTATGGTTGCAAATATCAAAAAATTTCTATATGTGACACGGCACCAGAGTTAAGTTAGGGTTTTTCAAATGCTGACACGCCGAGCTCAAAAGGTTCGCCATCACTGGTCTAGACTCCAGCCAACAGCCAGCATTAACCACCAAATGCATGAGTGAACAAGCCTTCAGATGGTTAGAAAGCCCCAGCCTTCAGTTCTTCTAGCTGAGGCCCCAGACATCATGGAGAAGAGGAAAGCCATGCCCTGGGCCTCTGTGTTGTGACCTGTCCGAATTCCTGACCCACAGAACCCCTGAGCTTTGGCACGATTTGTTACAGTCATAGTCAGTGGAACACTGATGTGATTTCTCTCTATAGTAGCTAACACAGTCTATGTTTACTTGTTTATTTCTTGTCTGTCTCTCCCCCAAGAGAATGGGAGTCCTGGTGATCAGGAACTTGGGTCTGCTTTTTCCCAGCCTCAGTATCTGGGGAAGTACATGCCACACAGTGGGCGCTCAGCAGATATTCGTTGAACAAATAAATCTTTGCTAATTAAAGAAAACTGCTTCTCACTACAATTCACAACACCTGCTGTGGCACGTGAACTTTTCCTAAAGAAAGCATTCTCTGGTGTTTTTTGGACCTGCTTCCCGTTAAAAAATATCTCTTGGCAACCATCTGGAAAATGACAAAGTTGGAGCCATACCTCCCACTATATACCAGGAAGTAGTTCAAATGGATCAAAGATTTATACATGATCAAATGAAACCATTAAAGCCCTAGAAGAAGGCATGACTGAATTCAGATATAACGTTGGAGCGAGAAGGCCTTTCTAACTGCAACTCGATCTCCAGCAGCCATCAAAGAAAAAGATGAATCGATTCAAACGTCATAAAAAAAATCACAAAACGTCTGCTTGGCCAAAAACAAACCAGCATGAGCAAAATTGAAAGATAATCTGGGAGGGGGGAAAAAGATAATGATCATCTGGGAGCTAAACTTCCTAATACATTTAATTAAATAAATAAACTCCTAGAAGTTGGGCAGGAAACAAAAAGGCCAACAACCCAGTAGACACATGGGCATTCAGGCAGTTCTCAGAACAGGGAACTACAAATGGTCCTTGATCATAGCAGAGACATACAACCTCTTTCTCTCACACATAGTAAGAGAATGTATAATAAAACTATCCTGACCCCTGGCCAGTTAGCTCAATGGTTAGAGTGTCAGCCTACTAGACCAACGGGTCTGGGTTTGATTTCCAATCAAGGGCATGTACCTGGTTGGAGGCAACCAATCGATGTGTGTCTCTCTCACATCGATGATTCTCTCTCTCTCCCCCTCACTCTCTGCCTTCCAGTCTCTCTAAAAATCAATGCGGGGGGCGGGGGAGGAGGATAAAAAAAAAAACCTACCCTGG
>NW_005354874.1:5612873-5615362 GCF_000412655.1 Myotis brandtii
AAGAGATCAACCGAAGGACTTGTATGCATGCATATAAGCATAACCAATGAACACAAGACACTGGGGAGTAGGGGAGGCCGGAGGAAGGTCAAGGGGGGAAAAAAAAAGGAGACATATGTAATACTCTTTTAATACTTTAAGCAATAAAACAAAATTTAAAAAAAGAAAGAAAAAATAATAATATATTTGATATGTAAAAAAACAAACAAACAAAAAAACAGTGGGGATTGAGGCTGTGAGATAGAGGACTCCTGGAGTCCAAAGCAGTTCCTCTTAAAGGGCCTGCAGACAATCCCTCTGAGCTCCAGTGCTGGGGCAGTAACTTAAAAGGCACCAGAGCCCTGGCCAGTGTGCTAAGTGGTTAGAGCGTCAGCCTGTGTACTGAAGGGTTACAGGTTTGATTCCAGGTCAAGGGCAAGTACCTGGGTTGCAGGTTTGATCCCCCACCCCAGTCCAGGGCATGCAGGAGGCAACCACTTGATGTGTTTCTCTCACATTGATGTTTCTCTCTCCCTCGCTCTCTCTCTCCCTTTCCCTCACTCCCTTCCACTCAATGGAAAAAATATCCTCGGGTGAAGACTAACAACAACAACTAAAGGCACCAGAGACATACAGGAACAACTAAATTACCTGGCATCAGGATGAGAGTTGCGGTGGCAGCTTTCTCCCAGACAGAAGTGTGGGCAGAGGCCATTGTTCCTTTGATGAGCTCCGAGCCAGCGGGTGGGCACCATAGCTGAGACTCAATCAACTTGGCTCACATAGTTCACCCTACCCTGGTGATTCCCTGAGGTCCTGCCCTCCCAACTTATAGGCCCACCCAAACCATTTCCAGTGGCTTTTCATACAAATGGCCCCTCTTGCCTCAGGCTTTGGACTTTCCTAAAGTCTCTCAAACAAGCAATATCTGGCCTCAGTGTGCCTGTACTTCTCGCTAAATGGCCCTAGGCCTGACACCAGCAGCAGCTCACCTTGGTTCACAGCTTGGCCTTGCTTGGGTACCTCAAAGCCCAGCACAAGTACCAGCCATCTGCAGATTGCTTTGTAGATCATTCCGGGTGGCCCTGGGCAAAACACAGACAGCAGCTGACCTTGGACTGCACCTCCTGGGAGGCCCCAGAGTGAGGGCACCCAGTGGATAGCTTGAGACCATGTGGAAGCACCACCTCCCAACCACCTCCACAAACAACACAATCTAGGGGTGGACTCAGCAGATACCAGAGCCCATAAATCCTGCTCTATGTGGTGGGCCCCTGCACAGCTGTTCCTTCATGGTGGTCGGTGGTGGCAGCCAGTCCTTACAGTTGATCAGCCTGGGCATAAATCCCTTCCACTGACATGCCAACAGCAATGAAGGCTCAACTACAAGAGGAGGGTGTGCACAGCCCACATGGGGTGGGAGGGAATTGGGACACACACCTACTACATTAGGCCACTCTACCAAGCTTGAGAGATGTAGCAGCTCTACCTAATACATAGAAAAAAAAAACACAGGGAGACTGTCAAAATTAGGAAACAAAGAAACATGTCCCAAATAAAATAACAGAAAAAACTCTAGAAAAAGAACTAAACAGAATGGAGACAAGCAATCTACTAGATGCAGAGTTCAAAATACTGGTTATAAGTATGCTCAGTGAACTTAGTGAGAACTTCAACAGCATAAAAAAGGACTAATCAGAAATGAAGGACACACTAAGTGAAATGAAGAATAATTTTTAGCAAATCAACAGTAGAATAGATGAAGTGGAGAATCAAATCAGCAATTTGGAATAAAAAAAGGGAAAAAAATCAAAACAGAAAATAAAAAATCCCGATAAATGAGGCTAGTGTAGGGATCCTCTTGGACAATTTCAAGTGTAACAACATTCACATAATGGGGGTGCCAGAAGAGAGAAAGAAATTGAAAATCTATTTGAAAAAATAATGTCAGAAAACTTCCCTAACTTAGTGAAGGAAATAGACATATAAGTCCAGGAAGCACAGACTCCCATGCAACATGAACTCAAAGAGGCCCACACTAAGCCACATCATAATTAAAAGGCAAAAGTTCAAAGACAAAGAGAGAATCTTAAAAGCAGCAAGAGATAAGCACTTAGTTACCTACAAGGAAGCTTCCATAACACTGTGAGCTGATTTCTCAATAAAAACTTTGCAGGCCAGAAGTGGGTGGCAAGAAATATTCAAAATGATGAAAAGCAAGAACTAAACCAAAATTACTCTACTCCGCAAAGCTATCCTTTAGAATTGAAGGATAGAGACAAGAAAAAGCTAAAGGAGTTCAGCACCACTAAACCAGTGGTCGGCAAACTCATTAGTCAACAGAGCCAAATATCAACAGTACAACGATTGAAATTTCTTTTGAGAGCCAAATTTTTTAAACTTAAACAATATAGGTAGGTACATTGTTATTAACTTAATTAGGGTACTCCTAAGGCTTAGGAAGAGCCACACTAAGGGGGCCAAAGAGCCGCATGTGGCTCATGAGCCGC
>NW_005354874.1:5616019-5623017 GCF_000412655.1 Myotis brandtii
TAGTAAGTTATGTAATGTCTAATCACTGGGTGTACACCTGAAACTAATATAATAATGTATGTCAATTGTAATTGGAAAATAAAAAAAATAATTTAAAAAAATCACCAAATAAACCACATTGATTGATAACAGACCCCTCTCTCCAAAATGAATCACCAGTAGGCACTTCTAAAACCATGAACAAATTTCCACAGTGTTGACCTAGTACCAGCCAAAAGCAAAGGTACTGTTGGGTGGACTTTGTACAGGTTAATAAATGGTTTCTAATGAGGGATATAAAATATGGACAAGTGCTCATCCATCTATACCCTACCATCTAGAGGCCTATGGTTCCAGAGCTGCCAGCCTGAGAACCAGTGCCCTAAGACGTGACCCTGCACATGGTAGCTGACTCTTCTGACAATGGACTGAGAGCAAGACAAGCAAACAGGGTTGGGAGGAAGAGAGAGACAAAACTAGGGTGGACGTCATTGGTTTGGCTTGCCAAAGACTGCGAGTTGTCCACCATAATCCATTCCCACATTCTGGCATAAAAGAGCATCAAGGCGAGAAGGCTGCATTTTCCTACCCCGTCCCCCGTGCCACACCCAGGCCAGCAGCTTCAGAGTGAGTGACCTTTCCATACCTGTACCAGACCTGGTGCCACCCTACCCAGGTCTCCAGAGCATTTGGTTCTATGTGCTGAAGGCTGCTTATGGCCCACCCGTCACGCTGCCTGAGAGCTTTTCCTGGCACAAGAAGCATGCTAGGCCAGTGCACAGGGAAAGCTGGAAGGGACCAGAAATGAATGTCCCCAGTGCCAGGACCTCAACTAAATCCTCAAGGATGGGGAGGTAGTAGACAAATGGTTTCCTATGCCCCTCAAAGGGGGTTACTCTGAGGCAGGTCTGTACTGTCGAGGAGCTGGTGGATGTCAGGGCCTCTCTTTGTCCTTCCTGGAGAAAGTGGCGCCACAGCCACTAGAGCAGTGGTTCTCAACCTGTGGGTCGCGACCCCTTTGGTGTTCGAACGACCCTTTCACAGGGGTCGCCTAAGACCATCCTGCATATCAGATATTTACATTACGATTCATAACAGTAGCAACATTACAGTTATGAAGTAGCAACGAAAATAATTTTATGGTTGGGTCACAACATGAGGAACTGTATTTAAAGGGCCAGAAGGTTGAGAACCACTGTCTAAGGCAGTGATGGCGAACCTATGACACGCTTGTCAGAGGTGACACGCGAACTCATTTTTTTTGGTTGATTTTTCTTTGTTAAATGGCATTTAAATATATAAAATAAATATCAAAAATATAAGTCTTTGTTTTACTATGGTTGCAAATATCAAAAAATTTCTATATGTGACACGGCACCAGAGTTAAGTTAGGGTTTTTCAAAATGCTGACATGCCGAGCTCAAAAGGATCGCCATCACTGTCCTAGGGCATGGCAGAGCAACGAAGGAAAGAAGTCTGGGTCCCCGAGTGATAGCAGGGAGGAGAGCCACCCATCAATCCAGGACTGCTGGGTGAGAAATGACCTTCTTAAAAAATAAATAAATAAAGTGACCTTCTCTCTTCTTTAAGCCACAGCACTTCTTAGGAATCTTTGTTACTACCGCCATAGGTGTCTTAGCTAGTACACCTACTCAATATCCATTTCCTCTCTGGTCACAGCACCCTGCTTTTCTGCTGGGGAACCACTCCCAGGCCAGAGGTATAGCTGACCTGCTCTATCTACCCCTGCTTCAGGGGAGGCAGGGGCATAAGACTCGGGCCTGGGAGAAAAGAGCCCCTATCTCCCCCAGCAAGGTAACTGGCTCAGGGGCAGGCCCAAGAGCCAAACCAGGCCAATCAGAGACAAGAAGCATCAGCCCAAGATCGTTGGCTAAAAGACAAACCCTCCTTCCGCTGGGCTGCTGCACTGTGGGATAGAAGTCCAAGGGTGGGTGGTCATCTAGCTTCCACTTGAGCCTGCCTGAGAAAGAAGCCACCTGTGGGGAAACTGGGTAAAAGAAAGATGAAGGACGATGACTTGATTTAAGCACTTGTACTTACCATCCCTGAAGTAGGAACAACCCTAGACTTAGCTAATAGATCAGCATTCCTGTCAAAGACCTTTTAAGCTGAATTTCTATCACCTGCAACCAAAAGAGTTCTGCTTAGTAAAAATCTGACCCCAAAGAGAACATCACATCAGCTAGTTCACAATTCCTGTGCAAAACAGGCCGCAGGCTGTTCTTCCAGCCAGAGCAATTTAGATATTTCCTTACAGGAATGTTCATTTTGGTTATATATAAATTTTTTTTTAATTGATTTCAGAGAGGAAGGGAGAGGGAGGTAGAAACATCGATGATGAGAGAGAATTGGCTGCCTCCTGCACACCCCACACTGGAGATCGAGCCTGCAACTTGGGCATGTGCCCTGATCTGGAATCGAACCATGACCTCCTGGTTCATAGATTGACACTCAAACACTGAGCCACCGCCGCCAGGCAGGAATGTTCCTTCTGTTGTCTAATGACCCAGAAAACTGAGGAAAGCAAACCAATTCTAGCCTCTCTCTCCTCTGTATCAAGTGTTAGGAGACACAACACAATGTTAACAATTTTCCCACTGGAGCCAGGGTTGAGCCTCAGTGCAGGCTGACCCTGGAGGCTGCACTTCATCCCATGGTACTGCTGTGGGTCCCTTCCAATGGCCACCAGTTGCTGGCCTCTGCTGTCACCTCATCTGCTCACAGGTACAGAGAGCTGGCCCCCAGTTGTGCTCCTAGGATGGCTCCAGAGAACATGTGCGGTGACACGCAGGTCATAGGTGCCCTGCAAAAGGGCAAATTTCCTTCCTTCTGAAAGAAAAGTGCTGATTTGGGAGAGAAGTGTCATGGGATATGCTACTAATACCGTCCAGATATTGGCATAATGGCTGGCCCACAGTGTGGAAGAGGAAAAGGTGAGGGAAGGTGGAAGAAAAGGAGGGAGAGGAAAAGGAAGGGAAGAAGAGAGGAAGGGGGACAATGGAAGAGGGAGGAAATAAGAAAATGGTATCATCATCCAAATGTTTCCCTAGGCCAGTGGTCGGCAAACTCATTAGTCAACAGAGCCAAATATCAACAGTACAACGATTGAAATTTCTTTTGAGAGCCAAATTTTTAAAACTTAAACTATACAGGTAGGTACATTGTTATTAACATCTTGCTATGTGGTGTTTATGTTTGTCTGAATAAGTCTTCTTTTCCTTTTTTATTTAATTTATTGGGGTGACATTGGTTAATAAAATTATATAGGTTCTTTGAATATATATATTTTTCTCACCTTCACTTCTGAAGGACATTTTTGCTTAATATAGAATTCTAGGTTAACAGGTTTTATTTTCTTTTTCCAGTAGTTTAAATCTGTTTTTCAATTACATATTGGCTCATATTGTTTCTAATAATAAGTCTGACATCTTTGTTCCCTTTTATATACATGATATTTTCTTTTCCTCTGGCTGTTTTAGGAACTTCTCTTTATCATTGATTTTCAGTAATTTGATAAAGATATACTTTGGTAGGGTTTTTTTGCTTATTGTTTATGTGATTGTTAATTTTGGTTGGGATTTGTTGAGTTTCTTGGATTTATAATTTATGGTTTTTATCAAATTTGGAGTTTTTTTTTTATTTCATCAAATACTTTTTCTGCCCCCTACCTTTCTCCTTGGATTTTATATATAGGTATGTAAAGTACCTGAAATTGTGTCAAATATTGCTGAGGTTCCATTCACTTGTTTTAATCTATTTCTTTTTCTGCTTTCCTTCGGATAGCTTCTATTCCTATATCTTCAACTTCACTGATGTCTTGCACTATATTATCTAATCTTCCATTGTGTTCATCCTATAACATGTTCATTTTAAATATTGATTTTTTTCATTCTTGGAAGTTCCCTTTGATTTTTTTTAAATGTTTTTATTTCTCTCCTCACTAAATTTTTTTTTAATTCCATGAGCATATTTGTTACAGCAATTTCAAAGCTGTTACATGTTGATTTCTATGTCATGTCTAAGTTTCTTACTACTAACGTTATTTTCCTTGTAATGGGTCACATTTTTTCATTTTTTTAACATGTCTAATCATTTTTATTGGGTGCTTGGAATTGTGATTGTTACACTTTGCATGCCTAGATATTATCTTCCATTAAAGTGTTTTCAAGTTTGTTTTGTCAGGCAATCAATTTACTTGTGGATCAACCTGATCTAATTGAGGTTTGTTTCTAAAATTTTAGGAAAGTCTAGAATAGCCTTTACTCTAGGGCAGTGGTCGGCAAACTCATTAGTCAACAGAGCCAAATATCAACAGTACAATGATTGAAATTTCTTTTGAGAGCCAAATTTTTAAAACTTAAACTATACAGGTAGGTACAATTGTTATTACTTAATTAGGGTACTCCTAAGGCTTAGGAAGAGCCACACTCAAGGGGCCAAAGAGCCGCATGTGGCTCGCGAGCCGGTTTGCCGACCCCGGCCCTAGGCCATGGAGCGACCTGGTCCCAAGCAAGGTTTTCTTGATCTTCCAGGGTGGAAATGGACCTGAGGCATTCAGCCCAGTACAGGGGCAGGACAGCATGGTGCAGCTTCTGAACACGTCCCTCAGTGCAGGGGACTGGGGTGATTACCTCGCTCAGCCACCACCGTGGTTTCCTGAGGGTTCTGGGCCCCTCCTGCTGCCCCTCCAGGCATGGAAGCACAATGAAACTTCCTCACCACCCTGTCCCCATGGCCTGGTGCCGCCCTTTTGCCCTATAATGGTCTCAAATTGGTTTATTGTTAACCTCCCAGGCCTCCTAGGGGAGCGGATGCAGGGAGCTAAAGGTCGCTGCCCTCAGCAGTCACCTGCTGCTGCTGCTGCCCCTCCCACAAGAGCACTGTGCCTGCCAGTGAGCCTGCCTCACACTCCGTGCTTGCCACACATTGTCCCCAGTGCTGGATTCAAGGAAGGGAGAAGTGCCTTCATCCAACAATTCCAGCCCCAGAAAGTCAGTAGCCCCACAGCCACAAAAAGGGACCAAAGTCAGTTACCTACTGACTGGACCCCAGGCACCTCTGGCCACCAGTGAGGGAGTCAGGGGTTCAGTACTCTTAAGATTTGCCTCTTCAAACCCACCCACTGACACAAAATGATCAACCCCCAAATAACTCGAAGTTGAAGGTCACACAGTAAGCCTGAAGCAAGGAGCAACATAGCTCAACGCTCTCCTGTTTGGTTATTATAAGAAAAGTTTCAAGAGGACATTTCATGTATTAAAATAATTCCTATAAACTCTTTCAGGATAATAAAATTCATTTTTCTCACTTAAGTAGCATTTCAAGTGGAAGTACTTTTATTTCAAGGCACCATAATATGATGGTCTCTCTAAGAACACATCTGCTTCCATGTATGAAAATCCTAAAAAACACAAAAAGTTCTGCATGGTGATCACAGACACCTACCGATCAACTTTCCTTAACTTGAGTGCGTTCAACAGGGCATGGGTGACGGGGGACCTGACACACTCATTACAACTGACAGCCTTGGAGCAGATCCCCCTGCCGAGGCCCCAAAAAGACAGAGAGATAAACTGAACACTTGTAATTAGAAAGAGCCAGTGGGACCCTCAAAACCAAAAGTCCATGTAAACGTGTCAGCATTGGCGTCTCCCCCTTCCTCCTCCTCACTTCTCCTCCTCCTCGCTCAGGTTGGCATTCCCCTGGAGTGCGGATGTCAGCTTGTTTTGCAACAGGGCTGCCAGTTTTTTGGATGTCTTTTTGAGAAACGCGCTGCCCGGGTGGGCACTGTTCACGTGCAGGTACAGGTCCTCCTGGGTGGGGCCTGTGTAGCCACAATCCTCACAGACGTAGAGCTTGTCCCGGCGTTGCTTGTAGGCATACTGCTGCTGCACCCCGTGGATTTTCTTCAGGTGGGACTCCAAGGAGCAGCGCTGGGTGAAGGCTTTGTTGCAGACGTCACATTTGTAGGGGCGAATGCCTGCAAGGGCAAGGGGCAGACACATCACAGGTTGGTCATGGCCAAGCCAGAGCCTTTCAACTAAAAAGCCATAAAACACCATCATGCACATCCAAACAGCAAATGACCCGATTCAAAACCAGGCACAGGAATTGAACAGACATTTTTCCAAAGAGGACATACAAATGGCCAACAGCACATGAAAAGGTGCTCAGCATCATTAATCATCAGGAAAATGCACCTCACAACCACAATGAGATATTACCTCATACCTGTTACAATGGCTATTATAAGAAAGACAAGAGATAAGAAGTGTTGGCAATCTTCACCGATACAGCTCCTAGGGCATTGGAAACTAAAGAGAAAATAAACAAATGGGACTACATCAAAATAAAAAGCTTCTGCACAGCAAAAGAAACCATCAACAAAACAACAAGAAAGCCCACTGCATGGGAGAACATATTTGCCAATGTTATCACCGATAAGGGTTTAATCTCCAACATTTACAGGGAACTCATACAACTTAAAAAAGGAAGATAAACAATCCAATCCAAAAATGGGCAAAGAACCTAAATAGACACTTTTCAAAGGAGAATATTCAGAAAGCCAAGAGACATATGAAAACATGCTCAAAGTCACACAAAACTGTCTAAATGTTATCCATATAACATTTTATCTATTTCCCTTCATTTAGGATTGCTGTTTCTTTGCTGATTTTTTGTCTAGAGCAGCGGTTCTCAACCTGTGGGTCGCCAACCTGTGGGTCACGACCCCTTTGGGGGTCGAACGACCCTTTCACAGGGGTCGCCTAAGACCATCGGAAAACACATATATGATTACATATTGTTTTTGTGATTAATCTCTATGCTTTAATTATGTTCAATTTGTAACAATGAAAATACATCCTGCATATCAGATATTTACATTACGATTCATAACAGTAGCAAAATTACAGTTATGAAGCAGCAACGAAAATAATTTTATGGTTGGGGGTCACCACAACATGAGGAACTGTATTAAAGGGCCGCGGCATTAGGAA
>NW_005354874.1:5623684-5627701 GCF_000412655.1 Myotis brandtii
AAAAAAAGGAGACATATATAATACTCTTTGAAATACTTTAAGCAATAAAAAACAATTAAAAAATAAAAAATAAAAACTTGAAAGCATAAAAAAAAGTGTTGGCAAGAATGTGGAGAAAAGGGAACCCTTGTGCACTGTTGGTGGGTTTGTAAATTGGCGCAGCTACTATGGAAAACAGTATGGAAGTTTCTCACAAGAGTAAAAATAGATCTATCAAAAGATCCAGCAACCCCACTTCTAGGACATATATCCAAAGGAAATGAAAACAGGATCTCAGAGAGATATCTGCCCTCCCACATTCAAGGCAGCATTAACCACAATAGCCAAGATATGGAGACAGCCTAAGTGTCCATCAATGAATGAACAGATAAAAAAGCCGTCATCTATTTATACAATGGAAGATTATTCAGCCACAAGAAAAAAGGGAATCCTTTGTCAAATTTTTTGACAACATGGATGGATCTTTAGGGCATTATGCTAAGTGAAATAAGCCAGACAGAGAAAGACAAATACAGCATTGGTATTACCTATATGTAGAAACGTTAAACCTATAGAAATAGAGTAGAAAAATGGTTGGTAGGGGATGGGGAGCGAGGGTAGAGAGAAAAAAGTCATCATGACCAAGGATTCAAAAGGAGAAAAATGGTTAAGGCAGGAGACAAAACTGCCCACAAAAGTTTACAACATCCACATAAACAAACGTAACCAAAATGGATGCAAATATAACAAACACACACCACCTGGCTTGGGGAGGAGGAGTTTCATTCTTCCTACTTGTACACCATTTTAATGTTTTGATTTTAAGGTGGGCAAAATAAACACTGTTTTTATCTTAGTTTGAGTTTTCCAGGAACCATACCCTGCGACAAAGATTTCTGTACCAGTTACTTGGGATGGGACTCCAGGAAGCTCCTGTAGGGGAGTGAAGAATTGAGACAGAGATACAGGAAGAAGCCCCTACAAGGTGGGGTCATCGAGCCAGCCCATGCCATGGGTACCAGAGTCCCATCGGCTAGGCAAGTTGGGAAACACTGTAGAACACTCACCTCTGAGTCACCTGCCCCCTGGGAGCTAGGTCTTTACCCACCAGCTCCAACAGCAGTGTTGAGGGCTGCCCTTGGGTCAATCTGAACTTCTGGCCTGCCTCACATAGGTAGAGTGGGCTCCAGCAACACAAGAACAGGGTGCAGGCGTGGGCAGTTGCTGCAAGGATGGGTATGCCCAGAAATGTCATGGGCTGGGGGCAAGGGCAAGACGCTTTTGGCAGCTGCTACAGTTATGAAAGCATTTCCAAACTAGATCTCCTGCTGGCTTTAGAATTGGGTTAACATGAGTGGGGCTTGCCTTCCAAATGGAGAGTTCGCATGTGCCAAATATACCATGGAGCTCAGTCTTACCAAAGCACAGTCTCTCCTATTTCCACCATCAGTACTCAACTCGACCATGGGGAGGTCGAATATCAGATCAAGAGGCTTAAGTAAGGTTCTAATTTAGGCTCTAAAGTTGGGGATCTTGGCTGTAAAGTAAGCACAGTGTCACATAAGCATGAAGCCCCGGAGAGGGTGAATATTGTGTTTGGGGTACATGGAGCAGAGAGGGGGGGCTGCCACCATAGTCAGACTACCCCAGAGCCCAGAGGTCAGGAGGGTCACGGCCTGGAGGAATCCTATTAGTCTCAGGCATAAAATTAAATGGTATCCCCAAAACTCATCTATCAAGTAAATATTTAAAAATCAAAACATAGAAAAAATACAGTATGATAAGTTATTAAAATTTTAAATAAGGACAGGATCCATCAATACCATGTGCAGCCACACTGGAACTTGAGGTGAAAGGAAAAACATGCACCCTATGCTATACACACACACACACACACACACACACGTATATATACTACATATTTTTAAAATTAAATGTATTGAGGAACATTGGTTAATAATATTCTATAACTTCCAGATGTATAAGATTATAAATTGATTATCTATGTATTCTAGTTTCCTTTCCTTTTTTTGCTTTGTTGTTAATCCTCACCCAAGGATACTTTTTCTATTGATTTTTTTTAGAGAGAGTGGAAGGGAGGGGGAGAGACAGAGAGACAGAAATATCAATGTGAGAGAGGGGCAGGGGATCGAGCCTACAGCTGAGGTACGTGCCCTTGACCGGAATCCCTTCAGTCTGCTGGCCGACACTTTAATCACTGAGCCAAACTGGCTAGGGCAGAAATTAGGATTTTTAAAGATTAAGAATTTTAATATGTGTAAAGATACAAAAATTAGTAATAGGGCTCTAGTTTCCTTTCTGTACCATGTATTTGATCCATTTACCCACTTAGCCCTATTCCTCACCCTCTTTTTCTGGTAACTACCATTCTGTTGTTGTATCTATGAGTTTGTTTTGTTAGTTTGATTTTTTTGTTTTATATTCCACATGAATGAACTCATCCAGTTTTATATATTTTTAAGTTATTTTCCCCCATAATGTTTGAGTTGTTGAAAAAATATTGAAAATAGATGGATTAAATGAAAATGAAAATACAACAACCCAAAATCTATGTGACACAGGAAAGCAGTCCTAACAGGGAAATTCATAGCAATACCAGCCTACAACAAGAAACAAGAAAAACCTCAAATAAACAATCTAACCTTACCTAAAGGAACCAGAAAGAGAACAATAAAGCCCAAAGTGAGTAGAAGGAAGGAAGTAATAAAGATCAAAGCAAAAATAAGTGAAATAGAGTCTAAAGTCAGAAATGAAGACATGACAACTGACACTACAGAAATACAATGGATTATAAGGAAATATTACGAACAGTTATATGCCAACAAATTGGACAATCTGGAATGGATAGATTCCTAAAAACATACAATCTCCTAAAATCAAATCAAGAAACAGAAAATCTGAACTGACTGATTACTACCAACATAATGAAATCAGTAATCAAAAACTCCCAACAGCCCTGACCAGTTTGGCTCAGTGGCGAGTGTCGGCCTGTGGACTGAGGAGTCCCAGGTTCGATTCCCCAGTAGGGGGTGTGCAGGAGGCAGCTGATGGATGTTTCTCTCTCATGGATGTTTCTAACTCTCTATCCCTCTCCCTTCCTCTCTGTAAAAAAAATCAATAAAATATATTAAAACAAAAAACTCCCAACAAACAAAAGTCCGGGACAAAGATGGCTTCATAGCTGAATTTTACCAAACATTCAAAGAATTAACACCTACCTTTCTCAAACTATTCCAAAAAATTCAAAAAAAGGGAAAGCTTCAAGCTCAGAATACTCAAAACAATCTATCAATTCAATCCTTATCAAAATATCGATGGCATTTTGCACAAAACTAGTATGAGTAATCCTAAAATTTATATGGAAGTACAAAAGACCCCAAATAGCCACAGCAATCTTGAGAAAGAAGAACAAAGTTGGAGGTATCAACTACCTGATGCTACAAAGCTACAGTAATCAAAATATCATCCGGCCAATGCAGCTCAGTGGTTGTGTCAAACCAAGGACCAAGAGTTCACTGGTTCGATTCACGGTCAGGGCACATGCCTGGGTTTCAGGCTCCATCCCCAGTAGGGGGCGTGCAGGAGGCAGCCAATGGATGTTTCTATCTCTCTATCCCTCTCCCTTCCTCTCTCTAAAATCAATAAAAATATATTTTAAAAAAGAAACACATTTTGGGAATTTATCAAATGATGGAAGGAGTAGATCACTGCAGAAATAAACTCACCCCTATATGGTCAATAAATCTACGACAAAGGAGGCAATATGCACCCCTATATTCATTGCAGCATTATTTACCTCCAAGGTATAGGAGCAACCTGTGCCCATCTATATATATAAAAGCCTAAGCGACTGTTACTACCAGATGACCAACGACTGGGCGACTGGCTGTTAGCTATGATGCGCTCAATGCAGGAGCTGCCCCCTGGTGGACAGTGTGCTCCCACAGCCAACCTCCCAGGGCCGGCCAACCTCTCATGATCCCTCCCCCGAGCCAGCTGGCCTGCCCCAATCAGGAC
>NW_005354874.1:5629152-5649160 GCF_000412655.1 Myotis brandtii
ATGTGCCCACAACCAAGGTACATGCCCGTGACCGGAATCGAACCCGGGACCCTGCAGTCTGCAGGCCGACGCTCTATCCACTGAGCCAAACCAGTTAGGGCCATTGTCTGTTCTTTGGAATGTTGTGCCCTGGGCCTATATTACCTAGTCTAATATTGTGTGCTGGGTTATCAAAAAGGGTTTCTCCTTTTCAGATTTGCTATTCCTACCTCCAAATCAAGCTTCAAATCACCCAAGAAAATTCTTTGTTATTGGCGCTTTCTGCTTGCTTTCCTTATTGTAGCTAAGGGCTGCTTTATTGGACTTTATGCAAACATGAACTTCAGCGAATAACTTTTTACAGGCCTCCTTGTGGGAGTGGATATTTAGGGCACCCTTCTCAGAAGGTAATGTGGCAATGCTCATAAAAAAATTGTAATAACTACCCTTTGGCCTACTATAGGAACTTTATCTACAGAAAGACTCACAGAGGTAGGCAAAGGCTATACAAGAATATTCATGGTAGTACTGCCTGAATATTTTTTAAAAAGAAAGAAAGAAAAAGAAAAATGCTGAAATGGAAATAACTGTTATTAATTGGGGCAAGGGAAAATGATGGAGCCTCCATATTTGAAAATATGTCATAATCATATTTAAGAAATGCTCTGACAATTATTAAAAAGAGTGAGGTGTGTCTACCTGTGCAGATGTGAAACAATCTCTAAGATATACAGTACATTAAAAAGCAATGTGTACTTAAAACTTCTGCCCCGCCAGCGTGGCTCAGTGGTTGAGCATCGACCTATGAACCAGAAGGTCACAGGTTCGATCCCGGTCAGGGCACATGCTCAGGCTGCAGTGTGGGAGTTGCAGGAGGCAGCCGATCAATGATCTCTCTCATCACTGATGTTTCTATCCCTTTCTCCCTCTCCCTTCCTTTCTGAAATCAATAAAAAACAAATTTTTTTTTTAAATTTCTGGGGACATGGATGGAACTGGAGAGCATTATGCTAAGCGAAATAAGCCAGTCGGAGAAAGATAAATATCACATGCTCTCACTCATATGTGGGATATAATAATCAATATAATTTGATGAACAAGAATAGATCCAGAGACAAATGTTAGGGGGGTTGGGTAGAGAGCAACCAAAGGACTTGTATGCATGCATATTAGCATAACCAATGGACACAGACACTGGGGCAATGGGGGCTTTCCTGGGATGGGAATGACTGGGGGGCGTCTGATTGGTGTTTCTGGTTTCTTAGGGAGGGAGGTCAATTGGGGAAAAAGAAGACATATATAAAACTTTAGACAATAATAAAAAAATTTCTGGGGGAAATTAAAACTTTTTTTTAATGATCTTAGAGAGGGAGCAAGGAAGAAAGGGAGAGAGAGAGAGAGAGAGAGAGAGAGAGAGACCCATGTGAGAGATAAAACAATCATTTGATGCACCCTAACAAGGGGTTGAACCTGCAACCTAAGCATGTTCCCTGACTGAGAATCGAACCCATGACTTTCTGATGCACAAAATGATGTTCTAACCAACTGGGCCATACTGGCCAGGGCTGGGAAAAACATTTTTTTAATTAAGTGGAGTGGAACATGGGCATGAGGAGGGAGGCTTACTTTTTTTTCTGTCATTATTTTCCCGTTCATATTACTTTTTAAGCTAAAAAGTAAGTCAAAATAAAATAGAGAAGAGACAGTTTAATGAGCGCAGGAGGCAATCCCACAAGACAATTCAACTCGCTAGAGGTGGAGGATACTTTATTCTTTTCCCTCCATCTGCCCCACTCCAAATTTCTCCCAATCTGCATTTTTCCCAATCCAGTCAATCCTTCCCTTTAGGCTCCAAAGAAAGACACCATTGTTTCCTCTTCTTCAATCAAAATGGGATTTGTTTGCCTTCTGTCCCTCTCAGTGTGGCCGATGGAAGATAAGGTGGAAGGTGTCCCAGAGGCAGGACAAATACTTCCCTTTGGCTAGTGCCCCCTCCCTGCTTCCCTGACCTCAAATCTGAATTCCTCCACTCCTCTCTATGGAACTCAGAAGCGTCCCCAGGAATCTTGGACTCCTCTATACAGAGTTGTAAATTATAACCAACATGGGTTATTTCCCCTGGCACCCTGCTCCCCAAAGAGTAAGCTGGGGATCCCACAGATGTGTGTGCCCTTTTCAACTGTGTATAGTGGCTTACACTTTCTTCTCTATAGCTTTTGTATTGGCTAAAGTTTTTTTTTTTACAGAATAAGTATTCATTTTACAAAGGAGAAAAATAAAACACTTTCTATAAAACTGTACTTGTCTGATGAGCCTGGCACATCTGGTCATAGCCGTAAACAATGCCCAGACCATGCCTGACATGTGGCCCTCAATAAATGTGATTCTAACATGCTCCCAGGTGCTGCCGGGGCACGGACTACGGACACTGTGGGTAACGAGGCTGTAGACAGAATGCAGAGTCTGGCACAAACAAGTGTTGGTAGTGTTATTTTCTACTTAAATTCTCCCCGCCACCAAAAGCAAACCATCCCCTCTATGCATGCTTAGAATGCATCCCAGCTGGTTCAACTTAAATCCAAACATGTATTCTCTATAAACAGGCCCACTATGTTTTTCATTGTGTTAACTGAATTTACGTTGGTTTTTGTAAAGCTCATGCCTCCCCTGCCCCCGCACCATTTTGACCTAAGGTGGATCAACAGCCATAATTTTCCCCGATAGCCTCAGCAATCCTGTCAACTTAAATAGAGCAAGTCCCTCTCTTATGTGTACTGGATGCTGTTGGTCCCCAGTCCAGACCCACATTCAGGGCCAGCGCATCGTCCCCCAGCTGTCATGTGTGATGAGCTAACAGTGCCTGGCTGCCTCCTTCTCCAAGGAATGGACACTGAGTAATTGACCTCCCTGCCCAGGGAAGAGGCAGCCCTCAGCCAATGCCTGACCGGCGTGGAGTGGAAATGTCCCCCGCCTGCCTGTAGACAGGACAAGGCTGTGGTGCCATCCACACTCCAGAACCCCAATGGGATCGGGCTTGGGCTGGACTCTAGCTCAGGGCACTCAGCTCCATCCTCTACCCTGTCCCACTCCCTCCTCCCTTATAGGTTTCTTCTGGGCGTTCTCCCTCAACAAATGATTTTATAAGAATTGCCATCTTAGGATCTGCTTCTAGGGAACCCAACCTAAGACAATTTGGATTGAAAATAGCTATTTGTTTCCTGAAATATTTTCACAAACTGTTATGGAGTTTTTTCTGCTGTAGTTTCTCTCTCCCAATCTTGAATCAGATGTCATTTGGCTAGCATCCCAGCTCTCCATCTCACACTCCTCTGATTTACTCTCCTCTTGGAGAAGTTATATCCAAAAAAGACATCTTAATCTTTTCTTTCATCTGCTTAAATATTAAGGTAAGACATTTTCAGGCTCTGGTTTCCCTGGATCTTTTCCAAGATGTTTCCTTGGGTTTTGAGCCCTTCCTTAAATGCCCTGTCCCCTCAGTAGTTGCAGGGCACAGGAGGAGGTGGGAGTGGGGTGGGATTAATCCTGATTCTCTATCCCACTGTCTTCACCAACCTCATCAATATTGTCGCCACAATCTCAGAGGGTCCTGGGATCCCTGAGAAGTCTTTTCATCAATTGTGGCCTGGCTAATCACACTATGAGCAAGCATATCCTTCACTCAACTGTCTACTGTATTTGTGTTAACAGTGTTCATATCTTTGCTTCTGGTCTAAATCCAACATTCACTTAATAGTCAATAGCAAAAATCCAACATTCACGTCTCAATCAAAGGCAAGACGGAATTCACAGAATTCTGGTGCTATCTTTTGGAAACAGGAAGGTTGTTCAATGAACTAAAAAAAAACCAAACACGTCTGAAAATCCCACATTTTTGCTCTTTTTACTGAGTATCTGTTTTGCACAGAGCTCAAGAGATGGCGGGGCAGGTCTCTCACACCAGGAGGCAAGCCTATTCCTCCAGCTCCAGGCACAGCAGCAGCCCCCGCTAACTGGTCAGTAAGCTCCTGGTTCCTCTTTCTAGTCCATTATCACTTGAAGGTACATCTCCATCCGAAAATAGACCAGGGCAGGGAAAACAAGTTGAAGATATTCTCACAATTTTATTTGTTTACCACTTTAAGAGTCAAAATTATGATTAAAATTTTAAAAAATGATTATCTGTAGATTTCAATTATCTAAATTAGAATGCAAGCCACTTTGCAATTTTAAAATGTCTAGTAGCCTCATTAAAATAAGTTTAGAAAAGGTCAAATTAATTTTAATGATATATTTTTATCTAACCTAATATATTCAGGTATTACCATTTCAAAATGAAATTAACATTAAAAATATCCTTGTGTATCCTTTGCCTACCAGCGTGAGTCTTTCCTGTAGAATTCAGGAGGTTGGTCCCCCAAGCAAGGAGGGATGGGAGTTGATAGACCAATACCTAGCTTCCTCACCCCTAGATCAATTCTGGGATGCATTCTATATATTTCTTCAGGGGACCCCAATGGGATTGAGTGCCAGTTGCCCACAGTGGTAGCCTGCTTATGTAGTCACTTTAATTGGCTGTCTTCTCTTCACTGTGTCTCCTGGGACCATCTCCCAAATAAACTGCTTGCATAGTCAGCTAACTCAGATATGAGTTCTTAACTACTATGCCAGTGACTCAACTTGTAAACTCTTGCCTGAGAAGCAGTCAGTCCCTAATATTTCCTGGTTGATTCTCTGTTGACGGCACTGATGAGTAAACAGCTCCATCAGCTATTTACTCCAAGTGAAGGTACCGAACAGCCAGCCATGCTCCCTTTGTCTTAAAGGACAGGATCGAGGAAGTGACACAGAGTCTACCAGGAGAAGAAATAGGCTATGTTCTCAAGGACATCCTCAGACAGAGATGAAAAGCTGAGAACTCTCCAGGACAACCAATGACAAACGACTGCATGAGCTGTCCCCAGTTTCTCCAGGCCTTGGGTCAGTTGTCTATGAGCCTATATTTGCAGCTACTTGATGGGTTCATTGATAGCCTTGGGACCCTCCTCCACCATGATACTCCCTAAGCATTCTCTCTGCCTCAACCTAAAGTACCAGCCTGGCCACACAGAGGTCAACCTTTTACTGATTCACTGGTGCTAGGGACCCAAAAAGAAGCCTTGTATTCAGACACTATAGGATTCCATTTCTATCATGTTTAAAACCAGGCAACAGCAATTTATGCTATTGGAAGTCACAATATCGGTGCCTCTTGGGAGAAAGGAGATAGTGACTTATTTATCTTTTTGTTGTTGTGTTGCTCAAGATTGAAAGGGCAGCCCTAACCAGTTTGGCTCAATGGATAGAGTGTCGGCCTGCAGACTCAAGGGTCCCAGGTTCAATTCTGGTCAAGGGCATGTACCTTGTTACGGGCACATCCCCAGTGGGGAGTGTGCAGGAGGCAGCTGATCGATGTTTCTCCCTCATCGATGTTTCTAACTTCTAACTCTCTATCCCTCTCCTTTCCTCTCTGCAAAAAAATCAATAAAATATATTTTTTTAAAAAGATTGAAAGGGCAGCTGGAGAAGAGCAGTGGGCCCCAGTTATGCACAAGCATGTGCTCTGGAGCTGCAGCCTGGACCTCCCCCTGTTACCCCCGGGCTTAGGAGGTAATGATTTGAAGGGGGCACGAAGGAGGGGGCAGGAACTTCCAGGCTCTGGAAATACTGTTTCTTGGTCTGGGTGCTAATGATATGGGTGTGGTCACTTTGTAAAAATTCTTAAATTTGCTGAATTATGTACTCTTTTGGATGTATGTTACACACAAAAAAAAATCCCTTGAGAAATAGTTTTTAAAAAGGAAAAAAAAACACAAAAACCTTTTAGTTCATCAGCTCACCCACTAAGGTGGAGGACGTTCTCCCCAGGCCAGGGAGGAGGCTTATGGCCAGTACTCTAAGAACACAGAAGCATAGGGCCATAAAAGAAATCTGAATTAGAGGATCTGAGAAGGTCCTACGGGGTGTTGAGGGATTGGAAACTCCATCTGGAGGGAGGAGTGGACATTTTCCCATTCCCACTAAAATGCTAGAGGAAACCCTAAACTCTGAAAGGGCTCCAGGATGGAATTGGGACGGGCTGAGATAGGATGGGGATTTGAAGATGGGTCCCAGATTCTGAGGGGCCTTACATGAAGCCCCTCAAGATGAGGAGTTTGGATTTCCTCCTGCCCAGAGTTGGAGACTTTTTTAGCAGGGAAGTAGCATCCTCAGAATTCTCCTCAAGGGATCACTCTGGCAAAGGTGTGGACCATCTGACCTCCGAGCTAAAGGAGAAGCTTGGAGGTCAGATGTTTCTAAGATAAAATAAATGAGGCTATCCCAATCAGAAGAGCACCCCCAGGATTCTCTGTGTAATGAGCTGGGGAGGACCTAGACTCCCACTTCATGAGAAGGGAAACTGAGGAAGGCCCAAAGGGAGGAAGACACTTGCCTGCCAGCCTCAGGTAGGAGGCTCAGTCAGCTCTAAGTGAGCGATCATTTCCTTCTCTTTTTGAGTTCTTGGGAAGAACAAGATGCTATTTGGAGACAGGCTTACTTCCCAAGAAAGGTGCATAAAATAGCACCCGTGGGACCACAGGAACCACATCCCTGCATTCAGGCCGGACTGAGGGGCCAAACTATATCTCACAGCATTGCGTCAGGCATCAATTCTCAGAACGTCTTCAGCCAGTGATTTGTCTTGAGTTATGCTAAAACTTGTATCATTATCCCCATCTTAAAGGGGGCGAAAACAGGCTAAGTGAGGAGGCTTGCCTGGCCCAAGATGACACAGCTGGAAGTTGGCACAGCCTGGAGGTAAAACCAGATGGGCTGCCCCCAAATGCCACATCCCGTGGTCTTTCCAGAAACACAACATTGTCCCATCTGCCAACCTGGTTCTTTGGTGGGAGGAAAGCAGCAGGAACTCTTGGGCAGAAAAACAAAACTAAAATTAAGCACATGACCCTTCCTCACCTGTATGTGTGCGGACGTGCCTCTTCAGGTCAAAGGTGTCATTGAAGCCCTTGCCGCAGAAGGTGCACAGGTGCCTCTTCACCTGGTTGTGGCACTTGAGGTGCCGGTTGAGCATACGCTGTAGGCGGAAGCACTTGCCACACAGGTCACAGCTGTGAACTGCCGAGTCGCCGCATGTGCCTGTGGTGAACTGGGACAGAGAGAGGCCGTGAGGACCACAGTGCAGGCGGGCACATCTCACAAGCTTACTATGGGAGTCCACCTCCCTAAGTCTCTAGGCTTGGCCTGGTTTTGGCTCTGGGGAAGATGGAACAACTGGCAGTTCCTCCCAACATTCATTCCCCCCTTCTTCCTGAGAACAGACCTCGGATTTCTAGCAGGATGTTGTCCCCAGCTAAACATCTGCATTCCCCACCAAGTCATGGCTCTATGGCCACCTGGCCAATGAAATATACTCTCTCTAAGGGGGGAGGGTGTTGCCCTCTCTCTCATTTTCTCCTTTCTTGGACCACAAGGGGAAAGCCAGTGCTGAGGATGGAAGAGCAGAAAGAAAGGAGGAATCTAAGTCCTGATAACATAGAGCCTGTGGTAGAAAGTCCCTAAAGACAGCTGCAGTCAATTCCTTCCTCCCTGTTCCTGCATGCTGCTGTATCCATCAAGAGATGCAGACTATCTCCTCTCCCCTTGGACCAACTGGATGCAGAGATAATGTATCAGTTCCAGGTATTAAGAGACCATGCAGCTTCTATATCCTCCCTCTAGGAAAGTGAGCTGCCACATTAGAATCTAAGACCACCATGCTGTGAGGAAGCCCAAGCAGCCATGTGGAGAGTGGAAGGCCACATGGAGGAGCACAGAAGTACCAGGTATGAACAAAAAGCCTCACTGGACCTTCTAGCCCACCCATGGCTGCCACCAGATGAGTGAGTGACCTCAACCAGTGCTGCCTGGAATAGAACTACCTAGCTAAGCCATGCCCCAGTTCCTGATGCACAAAGTCATGAATAAAAGAAAATGATAATTTTGGGAAGTGACTTGGTTGGGAGCCCACAGCTTCATTACCAGCAAACTCACAACTAAATTTCAGACTCTGGGCTCCCATTCCAGCATTCTCTGAACTATGTTTGCCATCTCTAAGAAAGAAAACTGAGTCTATTATGGGAGTCCACCCGGATCATTCTTCGGTGGTGAAAACCACCAGATCTAATATATTCATCAAAGGTTTCCTAGTTACCAAATCAGATCCTTTAGAGCCGCGGTTCTCAACCTGTGGGTCGCGACCCCTTTGGCGGTCGAACGACCCTTTCACAGGGGTCGCCTAAGACCATCCTGCATATCAGATATTTACATTACGATTCATAACAGTAGCAACATTATAGTTATGAAGTAGCAACGAAAATAATTTTATGATTGGGTCACAACATGAGGAACTGTATTTAAAGGGCCAGAAGGTTGAGAACCACTCCTTTAGAGGAATGATCCAACTGTTCTGCCAAAATTCTACTCATAAAAGAGCCTAAAAAATGTATTTTCAGACAAATATCATTAGCAAGAAAAGTTGGACCTTTCCTGGCTCGAAATCTTCCTAGCCTCAAATACCCTCCTCCTTCATCCACCCTGGGTGTTACCCTCCGCTGAGACCCAGCTCAACTGTTCCTTCTCTGATGTAGCTCCTCTAACGACTACAGCCCCTGCCTGCACTGTTCTCTGACCCGCAAGACCAGTGCCTCTCAAACTCAGAGTGCACACAAATCCCCTGGGTGTCTTACTAGAATGCAGGATCTGATTCAGGAGGTCTGATGGGGTCTACACACTGCATTTCTAACCAGCTCTGCATGAGAAGTGAGGCTGGAGCATTGGCCCTCACACAGTCCAGTACTTTATTCCATCTCATTCCAGAGGGTTCCATCACCCACAAATGTTTCCTCAGAGCTCATCCAGTGTCCTCAATGAAGTGCCTTGAGTCAGCAAGTGTTTGTGCACATTCCTGCCTCCTCCCCCACACCCCAAGCCTAGACTCAGGTCAGTGCACATTCAGAAAGTGTCGATGGGCAGTGGATTCACAGGTGGCAAGATACAAAGAGAAAGAAAGAGACCTGAAGGAGGCCGAAGACTCCAGAACTGGGTTTTCCAGTTAGCCTCCTCTGTACCAGTTCTTTTTCATTGGCTCAGAGCTTAATTTGTCTCAGCTGACCAACTAGTGCCTGATCTGTAACAGGTCCTGTGCTCAGAGCTGAGGGAGTACAGTCACCTGGACCACCTGTCCCCAAGAAGCTGCCAGTCTAGTGGGGGAGCGGACTGGTCAATAGGCCACTGACATCTGGAAAGCCCAGGTGCAATGCGCATCTCGGAGGAGCACCTGCCTCTGCCATGGGGCAAGGGGGAAGGTGCCTTTAGACCAGGGGTGGGCAAACTTTTTGACTCGAGGGCCACAATGGGTTTCTTAAACTGGACCGGAGGGCCGGAACAAAAGCATGGATGGAGTGTTTGTGTGAACTAATATAAATTCAAAATAAACATCATTACATTTAGTTTTATTCATTTCAAACGGGCCGGATCCGGCCCGCGGGCCGTAGTTTGCCCATGGCTGCTTAGGGAAGGTGCCTGTAGAGGAAGTGAGCTCCTCAGCCAGGTAAAGATGAGGAGAAAGAGAGGAGGAATGGCAAAGAATATTCCAGGAGAGGGCGGTGGGAAACAGGGAGTGTGTGTGGTTCCACACCGCTAGCCTGAGCCCCAGGAAAGCAGATAATGAAGAGAGCTGTGGTAGCAGAGAATGGCAGGGTCCCCCTTAGGGCTCTACCTTGCAGGGAGGTGAGCTTAAGTCTGTTCAAAGAGGGTGAAGGGGTTGGACATTGGAAGGTAAAGGAGGACAGCTACTGGGTTGAGTTTGATGACTCAGATGGATAGTCATCATAGGCCTCCAACTTCCTCATGCCCCACCTCTGCCATGTGTTCCCCGAAGGGGTAGGACCTTGCACCCAGCCTGAAGGAGACCCGGCTTTGCCCAAGGCTTCCATATTCCAATCACCAGGACAGGTCACGGTCTCCTCCTGGTCTTGCCTCCCTTGAAGAGATGTGAAAAGACTAAATATGGCCCACGTCTTGGCAAACTGAGTACTTTGAGCTTCTCAAGGCCAAGGCTACTCAGGATAAAAGTCATTTGAGAGGTAGTGAGGGGCTAATAAAATAGAACAAAGACAATTGACCCTTGTAATTCTAATTAAAAACATGTAGAAAGCTAGAACTGTCTTTTGAAAGTCCTATAGAATGTGCCTGAGGACTGGACAACTCAATTTCCAACCTGACCTCTTGCTTACTTTAATCACTTTGGTAAATTCCTATTTTAATGATAAAAGTCATTTGAGAGGTAGTGAGGGGCTAATAAAATAGAACAAAGACAATTGACCCTTGTAATTCTAATTAAAAACATGTAGAAAGCTAGAACTGTCTTTTGAAAGTCCTATAGAATGTGCCTGAGGACTGGACAACTACATTTCCAACCTGACCTCTTGCTTACTTTAATCACTTTGGTAAATTCCTATTTTTAAAATGCTCAGCATGTAATATAGATACCTTCTAATATAGTCCAGGATGAGAAATCTCGAATCACTGGCATTATTTTGTTTGAAAAGAATAAAATCTTAAAGGTCAGAGGGAAGGGAGATTAGTGACAACTTAAGGGAGTGCAGAGCCAATGGATCATCTGACCAAGACACAGAAAACTTTTTGACACAGGGGAGAAAATGAGAATGGGGAGAGGGGGTGGAGACTGAGGGCACCCCATTCCCAGCGGGAAGTTTCCTTTGGTTTTCTTGGAGCAAAAACAGAAGTTCTCCAAGTATGCTTCAGCAAAGGCAATTTTTCCATTTCTCCACCTTCATATACATCCCCATTTCACAGTATGAATAACTGAGTCAGCACAAAATGACTCACTTAGGGAATTCCCCTAAGGTGCAACCACCAATTCATGAAGTGGTACTTGCTAGCTATAGACATCTATGACCAATCCAGCCACCACACATTAAGTTATACTTGAAGCTTTAAGAGACAGCTTTGTTGAAACAAGATGTAAGGCTAATTAAATAGTAAAAGATTATGGCTGATGAAGCCAGCTTCTCCCAGACTAGTCCACTTCTCAGAAAAAAAGGGATGTTTGTAGGATAAATTTCTACATGTGAAAGTTATCCCAGAGTGAATTTCACATTTTCTGCCTTGAAATGTGGTCTGTAATAGCAACAGACTGGAAACTATCTATATGTCTGTCAATAGGAATTTGTTAAAAAAATTTTAAAAAAGCGTTTCATTAAAGCAGCTGGAAAAAGAAAAGCATCAATTGTCAGCCACGTGCGTGAACCCTCTTGGATGTCCAGTCCCATCAAAAGGCTCAGAAGAGTCCAGCCCCACCTGTCATCTGACTGCAATAGCATGAGAAGCCCCAGGGAAGACCAGCCCAGCAGAGATGAGTCATTCCACAGAACTGGAAGACATAATGATAAATTATCTTAAGGTGCTAAATTTGTGGTTATTTGGGAAGCAGCAATAAAGTAAGTGGAATAGTAACCAACGTATCACATCCTCTCCAGAACACCAGATCTGCCACATTTCTGTCTCCCAAGATGGGCTGCATAAGAAGAGACACATCTGATCTCTAGAATGACATCCTGTGAGCCAGAGGACCAGCAATCCCTCCCTGGGCACATGTCTGCTCACTACACCACTCTTGCTATGTTTACACAGGTTTAGACCTTACACTCGACCTCCTAAAGTTTCAAAATAGGGTTAACCAATTTTACACTGTTACTCTACTCTACAAGTAGTAGACCCAAACTAGTTAGTCTTTAGTCATCTTAGTTACAAAATGAGAGTGGAATGTTGAAACATAAATGCTAAGGATCAAATAAAAACCTAGACCTGGCTAGTAATGTGATGTCATGTAATATCCCTGGGCCACAACTTCCCGCATGTAAACATAACAAAATGGTATTAGATGAGCTCTATGGCAGAATAAGAAGCTAAGAGCATCTTTTTTCCAACTTCCTAAGTTCGGATCCTGTTCTGCCACTTACAGACTGTGGGATGTAGGCAAGTTACTCAACCTCTCTAAGCTTTAATTTTATCACCTGTAAAATGTAGATAATAATGATATTTGCCTCTTAGGATTATTAAGGAATTATATAAGAAGAACTACTTAATAAGTCCTAACTCTTATAGTTAGACCAGCTCCAAAATTCTGTGATAATATTTGCCTCTTAGGATTATTAATTAAATAAGAACTACTTAATAAGTCTTAACTCTTATAGTTAGACCAGCTCCAAAATTCTGTGATTCTAACTAAAAATCAATTGGTCAAGCCCTAGCTGGTTAGGCTCAATGGATAGAGCATTGGCCTACGGACTGAAGAGTCCCAGGTTTGATTCCAGCCCAGGGCACATACCCGGGTTTCGGGCAGACAGCCAATCAATGATTCTCTCTCATCATTGATGTTTCTCTCTCTCCCTCTTCCTCCCTCTTTCCCTCCCTCTCCCTTCCTCTCTGAAATCAATAAAAAAATATATTTTAAAAAAATCAATTGGTCAAAACCCCTCGTTTACTTATTTGGCTTTTGAATTTTTCTTTCTCTGATGAAAGAAAAAGGGGATTAACTTTAGTGTGAGCCACAAGTCCCCAGTCCTTCATCCGAAACTGAAATCCAAAAAGCTCTGAAAACTGACATTTTCTCCCATCTTCCTTGATAATAAAACCTGACACAGCCCTAACCGGTTTGGCTCAGTAGATAGAGCATCGGCCTGTGGACTCAAGGGTCCCAGGTTCGATTCCGGCCAAGGGCATGTACCTTGGTTGTGGGCACATACCCAGTAGGGACTTTATCCCTTTGGTATCAATATTCATGTGTTTTGATACAGAAATTATTAATGTGTTTAATTACAGGGTACTGCTCCAGACCTGCCAGGAGTGGTATTTATATCATGCTACTTTCTAAAAGCTTAATAGTCTCACCCTTAATCCAAAATTAACACTTTGCAAAAGGCTTAGTAATGAAGTGAGGAAGCTACTATGGGGGGTGGGAGATGACATCAGTCTGGAGATTAATTCAGGACAAGAAAAGTGAAGACAGAAAGCAAGCAATTCGTCAATCCCTCAGCTTGGCACTGTCTTGCTCGCTGTCCTGTTTTCTGCAAGGTCTCGGCTTTCATTTTAAAAAACACACAAAGTTCCCCTCTAGTTTTTCTAAAAAACAGGCCTCTGCAGCAGAAACAAACCCATCATTGTATCAGTGCTGCTGAAAACTTCAGGAGCATCTGGGGAGGTAGGCCTTCTGACCAAATTCAAAGCTGGCTATATGGTCACTTACCTGTCAACCTTCTAAAGTAAAAAATTTTTAAATCCTTTATTTTCTGCTGATGCTTCCATCAAACAAGTTCATTAAATTAATGGTCCTATTTTCTGTGGGAGGGTACTGTGAGTCCAGGCTATCTTATGACGGCCACATGAACAAGATTTCCAGGGGCACATTTGCTATGCTGGAGTGCTCAAAACATGCGAATCGTATTTCCCCAATTCCTTTGGGATAAAAACTTCCCTCCTGGTCCCATGTAGCATTTCCTTAGGCTTCACCACTCTGCTATATGGCAGTGGAGAAGCTTCTCAAATGCAGAGATGATGAAGGAAATATATTCTTATAATCCATAAAAAACTGAGGCTCAAAGAGCTATAAAATACCCATGGCCATATGGCTTTTAGGTACCCACAATGAGATTTTGAATGTGGTTTGTCTGCCAAACTAGTGTCTACCGTTGAACTGTAAGGGAGGGGGAGGGAAGGACTCTGTTGTTTGTCTCATATGGTGAGAAACAGCTTCAAATTCCTTTATGTCAGACCGTCAGCACTAATGATAAAGTGTTAAAAATCTCCCATAAAGCAATACAATAACATTGAAAGAATAAGGATCCTTGAGTTGGGCTTTGTCACTAACAGCTGTGAGGAATTCAACAAAACCTCCTGGTCTTTACCTTTCTCCCCTTCAAAATGAGGAGACTGCCCTAGCTGGTTTGGCTCAGTGGATAGAGAATCAGCCTGTGGAGTGGTGGGGGAGAGGGGGGTGTGTCCTGGGAGGGGGTGGTCCTGGGTTTGATTCCAGTCAAGGGCACATGCCTGGGTTGTGGTCTCCATCCCCAGTAGGGGACATGCAGAAGGCAGACCATCAATGATTCTCATCATTGATGTTTCTATCTCTCTCTCCCTCTCCCTTCCTCTCTGAAATCAGTTAAAAAATAAAAACAAAACAAAATGAGGAAACTGGACCATGTAAACTTTAAAGGTCCCTGTAGTGGATCCTATGTACACACAGTCAGCCTCTATTCCTACTCCTCTGGTGAGCCTTCCTATACTGCAGAGGCCAGTAAGCTAGCAACTGCATTTTCCAGACTCCCTTTCAGCTATGATCTTTAGATGTAACCCAGTAGGAACTTAGGTTCCATCAATTACTAGGTTAGCTGAAGAGAGGAAGGCACATGGCAATTGTTTCACACTCTGCATTAGCAGAAGCATCATGATGCATGATTAGGCAGCCATAGAGGAGGCAGCTGCAGCTCCCTAGGTTGCCCAGTTCTGCAGTGTCGCTCTCGGAGGAGAGCCTGGGAGCTCAGCCTGGTCTTTCTTTAGTTCATTTAGTGCCCTATAATCAACCATTCTCTGCTTAAGCAAACTACAGTAGATTGTTTTCTGTAACTAAACCCATTCAGTCCTTTCCAACAATAAAAACCCACTTCAACCCAGTGAGTGTGGCTCATGGTTCAGTGTTGAATCATGAACCAGGAAGTTTGATTCCTGGTCAGGGCACATGCCAGGTTGCGGGTTCAATTCCCAGTGCAGGAGGCAGCAGATCAATGATTTTTAACCATTCTCTGCTTAAGCAAGCTACAGTAGATTGTTTTCTGTAACTAAACCCATGCAGTCCCTTCCAACAATAAAAACCCACTTCAACCCAGTGAGTGTGGCTCATGGTTCAGTGTTGAATCATGAACCAGGAAGTTTGATTCCTGGTCAGGGCACATGCCAGGTTGCGGGTTCAATTCCCAGTGCAGGAGGCAGCAGATCAATGATTTTCTCTCATCACTGATGTTACTATATCTCTCTCCCTCTCCCTTCCTCTCCGAAATAAAAATAAGTAAAAACTTATATTCAAATTAAAAGCTGATGCAGTTCATATGTATTGTTCTCTTATGCCTCCTTTTTTTCCTCTTTAAATTAAATTTTTTCGAGCATCTATTCTAAGCATTTTCCCAGATCTCCCTTTTCTTCTTGCTTCCTGTTTTCCTCCGAATGCTATCACTTACATCTAGGGACTGTTGACCCCTTCTTCCCCGTCTGTATTTCTGTTCTGTGTTGACTTATGTCCTCCCATGAATCAGGCATTGCTGTACCGGATGCTGAAGATACAAGCCTGCCTTTGGTGTGTCCAGTTCAAGAGGAGTCTGGTCAGCCAAATGTGCAGTCAAGGAGATGATCAGTGAGTTACAATGGAGGCAGGAAGAGGGGCATCCAATTTTCTTGGGAGAAAGAAGACAATTAGGGACTGCACTTATGGTCCCTTCCAACTATCAAATGGATGTGTTTTTATAAACTACTGTACTTAAGTCCACAATTCACAACAATACTTAAAAATAAACTAATTGGCCATCACTAAAGAATTCTGGTGAACCAACTGATTATCTTGAAAATTGGTAAATAAAAAGAATTTTACTCTGCCTTTCCTAAGTGAACTGTCTCACTAGGAAACAGGGGGAGTATCTCTCCATAGAAGAATTTCAGCTAATAAAGAAGGGACAGAATTAGAATATTACTGATCTATAAACCGTAATAACCTAAAATATTTAGACCTTGAGCATCAATGGTTGCTAACATCACAAAGAGACAACCAAACATTATGTAGCTCTTGATGGAAATAGACACTCCTACTGTGACAGATTTTAGCTATAATAAACCTGATCAAACATCTACAGCAGTGTTGGTGCAATACAACTTTCTGTGATGATAGAAATGTTCTAATCTGCACTGTCCAATACAGTAGGCACTAGTCACACATCACTACTGAGCACTTGAAATATGAGTCGTGCAAGTAAGGAATTTAATGTTTAGTTTTACTTAACTTTACTTAATTTAAATGTAAGTAGTTATATGTGACCATGGCTACCATTTTGGACAGTGTAGCTGCAAATCCAACTACCATTTAGAGAAAACATATGGGAGGAAGGAGCATTAGACACCGCGGTGATGCATTCTACAAAACCCAGATTGCTGGACTCTACAAAACAAATTAGCCATCTCTTCAACAACTAACTAAAAAAGAGAGGGAGGAAAAATACATAAAGTAAAAGACACATCAATGAATTACAATGTGTGGACATTATGTGGACCTGATTCAGTAAACTGAAAAGAAAAAAAAAGAAGTTATAAGACAATTAGCAATGTGAACATCATTGTTAATGTGAGTATAATCATGTATTTTGGTCTTTATCTATTAGAGACACATTCAAAATATTTATGATGGCTGAGATTTGTCTCAAAATAGTGTTGGGGGGGGGGTGGATGGAGGAAGGATGGTAGTAGTAGCCTTGGGTTCCTTGTTAGGACCAAGTGACAAGTATTCCACAAGTATTTAAATTTTCATAATAAAATATGATGGAACAAAAAAAAAGACACACATTCACACATCCATGACTACTAGAAGACTCAGGCTACAGAGCCAGGCAAAAGGCCAAGAATACTTTTGAAGGAATTCTAAACTCAATTCCTTTGAAGAATCCTTGGGAGAAACCAAAGGAAGAGAGAAAAGAATGGGATGGGGTAAGAAGACATTCACTTCTAGTCTATACTTGCACATGGGTCCCACCAGCCACTCTGAGTCAGGAATGAATAACATCAGTCAACTAACTGATTTAATTTCTGAGTCACTTTGTTTCTGATAAGCCTTGGGAGGACAGTGGTGATTGGGGTTGGGGGGAGGGGGTATCTCCCACCGCTAAAGACCTGCAAATGGATCCAGCTTTACAAAAGGGACTTAAAGTGACTTAAACCTCTGGCATGAATACTTTCCCAGAGGTACACCATCTCCCCACCCCGAATCTGTTTTATAAATTACAGAATCCTCAGTAGTAAAGAAACAATTTCATAACCTACCCTAAGGCACACAGTTGAAAGATAGCTAGGCTGGGAAATAAAACCACTTAACTGGCACTTACGAGTCCTGTCCAGATCCACTGATCAGCACAATCAGGTTAGCAAATCCCTTGTTCCTACTGTAGGTAACAAAATAGCTACCAGTCATTGTCAGCTAACTTCTTATTGAGCAGTTCATACATGCACAAAAAGTGCTAAACATTTTGCACCCATTGTCTCATTTAATCTTTGCAACACTTCTGAGAGGATGATTCTATTATTTCTCCACTTTACACAACAGGGAACTGAGGCTCAAACAGGTCACATATCCCCAACCACACCTGATGGTATAGATCCAACTGAGGTTTTCCTTCTCAAAAACCTCCCAGAAAAAACGCACACAACACAACAAAAACCTTCCAGAGCCCCACCCACAACCCCAAGGGAATTTCCACACTTCTTGATTTAGCCTGGTACTAGCTACATTTCCAGCCTCACCTTCAACTTTTTCTGACCCCAATAGTTTCCCATCCTGCAGTCAACATAGCTGAGTTCTTTCCTTACTCAAGTTTTGGGCTGAGCCCATACCTCCCCTTCTCCATGGGCCTCAAATTCACACAAGAAACTTTCCCCTGCTCAGAATTTATCACATCTTTGCTTGTGCTTCTGGGTTAGCATTCACATTCCTGTCGTAGTTAATAATTAATATTTGAGTCTCCCCACCAACCCAACTAATTCTAGTTAGAGTTATTGGGCACCTACATCTTCCACTCTTAACTCATTTATCCACAACTCTCTAAGTATCCTTATTATCCCCACTGTAAAAGCAAGAAAATTAAGGCCCAGAGGGATTGGCAATTTGCCCAAGGTCACACAGCTAAGAAGTAACAAAAGCCAGAGCCTGGAGGCTTAGTCATTTCTGTCCAATGATTCTGGAACTCTAGGATGGGAGCATTTTTATGCTGGCTGCCTGTTACACAGCAGGCACTCCATACTATTGGATAGGATGTTGCTTTTCTCTGCAGATCACACTTGCCCTTTTTCTGGTCCTAATAGCCAACAACCAAATGTCTTCAAGTCATTGAAACTATGGTCATTACCACAAGGGTCTCATCCTTGAGAGACTTTTCACTTCTAGTTAGAAGACTAATTACTAAAGAGTTCAGCTTGCTTTGCATAGAACTCTAGAGTTATACAATGCGCTAAATTTAACCAGTCAACTGAAAATGGCCAATATCACTACTAATAATTCTGGAGGCTCAAAGCATCTTAAAGCCAAGATGTCTCCTATTTGTGGGTGAAACTGAGAGGGAGAAGGAACCAAACTGTCCTCCTGAGTAAACTAACACTCCTCTGGAAACTATGTTAACAGTTGAGGGGCACACTCTATGCCCCACCCCCATCCCTGGGGCTGCACATAGAGGGTGATCATGGAAATAGATTTGGTTTATTCATTCCCTTAAGCCAGATAGCGCTGTTTGCCTGAGGCAGCAAAGAAAGATCTCCTAAAATGTTGGTAAAGGGAATGGATATTTTCCTTCTGCTACTTTTTCTCAAGGGTAATCTGGGCATCCAGGGGCAAACTGTCTGCAATCCATTCCAAAACAACGTTGCAATTGTCCTTCCTCCCAGGCGATAAATATGCAAGTGGGACACTGTAGAATTTCCTGGAGGGCAGAACTACCAGCCTCAGGCAAACTGAGCCCTCCCACTTAACCCCATCTGGCCCACAAAATCCTCAGGCTAGCTGACTTTGAACCTCCGCAGAACCTTTAACACTAAGCAGCATGCCCTAGTTGGCAGCATCTTTTAAAGATGTCTTTAAGATTCCAGCACAGGCCTCTAGCCTCAATTCATAACCAAATGCACCCCCAGACCACCTCCAGCCAAGCCCTCTGAGCTATGCATCAGAAAATATGCATAGGGGAGGGGTGGTCTCTCCCAGGAAAAGTAACGGAGACTTTCCTAATCCACAGCCAACGCTAGGGATCTTCTTCCCCAGCTCCCCACCCCCCAGCCAAGCCCCAGGAGCCAGGAATATGCAAAGGGGAGAGCCCGCCTCTCCCAGGAAAAGTAACGTAAACTTTCCTAATCCATAGCAAACTCTAGGCCTCCTCCTCCCTATCTCCTCCTGGGCAGCCGGACCGCGGGAACGCCCAAGAATTATCACCTACAGCGAGGACCTGGAGTCCGGGAAGGGTCACATTCTAGCCCATCCGGCTAGCGACGGGGTTCGTGTGATCCCTAAAACACCACTCCCTGACTCCAGGTGGCTGTGAGTCAGTGGAACGGGATTCCTTAACCTAGGAGCTAGCGGATACCTTTGAGCAGGCAATCGTGTAAGCACAGAAGAGCGTCCGGATAAGATGTAGCCTACCATTCTAGATGAAGACGCGGGTAGGGGGTAGGGGAGGGGGGGGCGGGGCTGAAACGCGAAGATAGAGAGGAACAAACACTCCAACCCACTGAGGACGCGGCATGAGGCAGTTTACAGTTGACCTCATTTGTCCATCATTTTAATTCAAGAAAATTTGAAACAGACCCATTTAAAGGGCCCTGCAGACCTGGTGTCTAACGGGCACTCCATAATTGGCACTGGGAATCGCTGTTATTATGAGTGGCCCACTGTGTGCCAAGCTGCCACCACTGTCTCCAAAACTAAAGAAAGAGTGTGAAATTTAGAATTCACAGAGCGCTTGGAGTTCCGGTGCCTAGGTCCCTCCTCTCCGACCACCGGGACCCCGACGACCTGATGATTCTCTGGCCCTTGCGCACCGAATGGGAGGAAAGAAGCTGAACCTGAGCCTTTCAGGTAGTTCCATAGGCCGCCGACCGACTGTGCCCGCTTGGGGAGCTGGCCTTGGGGGCGCAGCGGCGC
>NW_005354874.1:5649801-5676450 GCF_000412655.1 Myotis brandtii
CCCCGGCTCGGCCTCCTGAGAGAGCTCGGGGTTCTGGGGGCCGCTCCTCGGTCCGGGTCCCCGGGCCACGAGGAAGTGCGGGACCCCGCGCGCCAAGTTTCCTCTACCTGGGATGGGGGTGGAGGGGTCTGATATCTACATATCCAGCCCCAGAGGGGATCACCGACCCTTGTGCAACCCATGAAGGCGTGGAGTTGGGGGCTAGTAGCCCCTCCCGGCGTTCAACCCCACCCCCTTCTTAGACCACCTCGGCCCCCACTGCAGCCAACGGTCCCGCCGCCGGGCAATTAAAGGCGCCCACTAGGGGGAAGGGGAGCACGATGCCCAGGGTTTCCCAGCCTCTCACTCTGTCTTCCCGCACCTCTGAGACTTCCTACTCCCCCCTGGAAGAAGAAGCAGGGGGCTGGGGGGCCACCCCCAGCCGATGAGCAGAGGGAACCCGGTCACCGCTGCCCTCACCCCAGGAGCCCCGCGCCAGGCCTGGCCCCAGAGCCGTGCTCACCTGGGATGTAGGTGTCTGCCCTTTCCTCGTCCGGGAGCTCATCCCAGCTGCGGACCGAGACCCCCGGGCTCCTCCGCTTTACCAGGAAGACTTTGGGCATGGCGAGGCCCCCTCCCGGCCCCCTCGTCCCGGCTGCTCACCGCTAGGGACCGCAGCGATGTCTGGGTCCCGGCTTCTGGCGGCCAGAGCCCACCTTCCCGCCTAGCCGACCCTCTCCCTCCGCCCCCCGCCGCGACACCTATGCCTTAAACCGCGGGTGAGACCACGCCGTGGTAAAGTTTCATAAGGTGGAATAGAAAAGGCACCAGGAAACTTGGGAGTGAGCATGCGCCCTGCAACATAACGGTGTCAACAAGCTCGCTACCTGTCCGACCGGTTCCGGCGGCCGGGGCTGCCTGTTCCAGCCCTTCCTTAGGCATGAATGTTTGCAAAAGAATTTAACGTCTGATTCTCCCCCCTCCCCTTTTTAAAAAGGGGAGAACTTTTTTTTTTTAATCAACCCCCAACCATTCCCCATCACAGGCACCTCGGGGCAAACTCTGAGGTAAACCCTAGGTCCGCTTCCCAGGGCATCCCTCCCGAGACTTAGGGCCTCCTGAGAATGCCCCCCTACACACACACACACACACATACCGCCGCCCCCCCCCCCAAGAGCTTTTGTCTCCGACCAAAAAATGGACTTTGTGAATCGTTCCCGGGGGTTGCTGAAATCTTGGCCGGCGGATGGGGGAGGCTGTGGGGAGACTCCCCAGGACTGTGATCTGGTAAAGGGGGACCTTGAGGGCTTAAGCTCCCATCAACTACAACAGTCCCACCAGATAAACACAATAATAATAAAATATAAAAAGTCAGCATCTTTAGAACACATTGTTTCGTACCGTACAATGAAAGAAAAACAAGTCGGCTTGTTCCACCAACGTAGCTCCCACCTCAAGACCTTGCACCCCAAGAGCACCATCACCAGAAATTGTAACACAATGGAAATAAACGCCAATTGCGCTTTATGCAAACACAGCTTCGAATCGAATTTCTTATCCTCGCCCACTTCCATGCTTGCCTCCCCTAACCCGCCTGCTCCCCCGATTCTGAGGCTGGGAAATACCTTTTCGGGAAGCCAGCAAGAAGGCTACATCCCCTTACTGCCTCAACTGGGGAGGTGGCTGGAAATTTTGTATTTATTTTTGGTTTTGCTTTTCCCTGCCTACCTTTATACCTGGAGGGGAGGGGGAGAGAGAGAAAGATACCAAGTTTCTAAGAGCAGTCCTGCCCGCGTTGGGGGACACGCTACCCTCCCACGGCCCCTGCTCGGGTGCGCCCAGGGCAGCCCAGCACCGCCTCCACCCCTGTGGTCGGCGCACCCTCCCGGGGGGTCAGATGTGTGCCAGCTCCGGGGACTGCGGGGGCGCGCCTGGCCAGGGGTTCCCTGGCGCCCTCAGCTCGCCCCTGGGCCAGACTCACCTGTCTGTAACCTGAGCCGCTACCCGCCCAGCCCACAGGCATGGAGAACGTGCACAGCGGTTTCCCCGTTCTCTTCCGCCCTGGAATGGCCCTGAGGGACACAGCCGCCTGGTAACGGATTTCTCCGCTCGGCTGGCGTGCTCCGCGGGACGGAGAGGGGGCGCAGCGCTAGCGACCGCGGAGGGAGGGGGCGCGCGATGCCTCAAGGTCTGCCCTCAAGGGGTCGCCCTCTTTGGGCTCAACCCTGTCTGGACTCCAGATTTTCTTTGAGAACTACCAAGAATGAAAAAAAAAAAGAAAAGAAAAGAAAAAGACTTTGATCTGTGTAGCCCGGTCGAGGGGCGGGAGAAGGAAGACATTTGTACAGCAGCGTAAGGAAACGAGGCTCCCTTCTAGTCTAGGAGGCTGATGGCGCAGCATCTGGGAGGCTCTGCGAATGTATTTGTATCTGCCAACAAACTGGAGATGTGCTAGGAAGAAGGAGCTTGGTTGAATGGAAGTAAAGATGAAGCAAAACGACAAAATCGGATTATTTCTCATCTTAAAAATATTTCAAACTTCGCTTTGCTCAACATTCCTTATTTTACAAAAATGCGAACCCCATTAACAGAGCTTTTTTTTTTTCCAATCAAAGCGATGAGTGACAGGATCACTTTGTCCATTATTTGAGAAGATTGTAGAATAATGAGATATAAGGCTAGACACCTCGAAAAATGCCAAGTTTGGAGAATTGGGGATGAAAATAACAGGGATAACTACACTTTTATTCAACGATTGCTGGATGTGCACCTATATGATATTTGTTGGGTGTTTCTGAGCGAAAGGAATTCCAATGTGTTATTTTTCTGATTCTTGATCAGATGTGAAAAGGGTTTATCAATATTATTAACATTTTCAAAAGACCCAGTTTTGCCTCTGTTGACTTTTATCCGCGAACCCCATTAACAGAGCTTTTTTTTTTCCCAATCAAAGCGATGAGTGACAGGATCACTTTGTCCACTATTTGAGAAGATTGTAGAATAATGAGATATAAGGCTAGACACCTCGAAAAATGCCAACTTTGGAGAATTGGAGATGAAAATAACAGGGATAACTACACTTTTATTCAATGATTGCTGGATGTGCACCTATTTGATATTTGTTGGGTGTTTCTGAGCGAAAGGAATTCCAATGTGTTATTTTTCTGATTCTTGATCAGACGTGAAAAGGGTTTATCAATATTATTAACATTTTCAAAAGACCCAGTTTTGCCTCTGTTGACTTTTATCTGTTTGTAAAGTTAGTTTTCTATATATTATGAGGAGTTCATAGAGCACCCCCTAAAAGTGGAATAAGAAATAAACCAAATTATTTTTTAAAAAAAATCAAAGCTTGTAACTGGAAGAGAAAGAAGACATGACATGGTCCACACCCCACCCACTATCGGGGAGAAAAGATGGCCCTGCATATTATCCTTGGTAGGTGTGTATCCAGTCCTGTTAGAATATTCCAGTGCTGGGGAGCTCACTTTAAAAAACAACAACAACAACAACAGACTATTCTCTGTTTAGGCAATGATGTTAGAAAGCTTTTCCTTCTGCTTCATGGAAATCTGTTTTCCTGTATTTTCATCTCCTCTCCCCATTTTGCCCTCAGGGACTGCTGAGACTATGCCTGGGCCCCTTCTCCCTGGTAGTGCTTAAATGTGTGAAAGGAGCCATTGGTGTTCTCACTTAAGACTTGTTTTCTCCAGTAATGAATAGTCAGGTTGAAAATAGACAGGTACAGCCCTAACTGGTTTGGCTCAGTGAATAGAGCATCTGCCTGTGGACCGAATGGTCCTGGATTAGATTCTGGTCAAGGGCACATGCCAGGATTGCGGGCTCGATCCCAGTGGAGGGCTTGCAGAAGGCAGCCAATCAATGATTCTCTCTCATCATTGATGTTTCTCTCTCCCTCTCCCTTGCTCTCTAAAATCAATAAAATATATTTTTTAAAAAAGAAAGAAAGGTACAAACCTGCTCAGTGGCATCCTTAGAGCATACAGTTATAAGAAACGGTTAGGATGTTGGGGAAATAGTCCTAAATTTTTTAAAATTTAATTTAGGGCAGGAGTGGGCTGGAGGGGGTCAATGGGGGGAAAAGGAGTGCATATGTAATAGGTTCAACAATAAAGATTTAAAAATAAATAAATAAAAATTTATTTAATTTTTTTTCATTACCATTTATCCCCTCTATGCCCTCTTCCACCTCAAACTGCCCCCACATAATCACCACACTGTTGTCCATGTCCATGAGTTCTCTCACTTTTTCTTTTTTTGCTTAATCCCTGCACCCAACACCCTCCCCAAAAAGCAGTCTGCCTGCATTCTACATAGGAATCTGTCTCTATTTTGCTCCATAGTTCAGTGTATGTCATTAAATTCCACATATGAATGAAATCATATGTTACTTATCTTTCTCTGATTGGCTTATTTCACTTATCATAATTTCTCCAGGCCCATCCATGCTGTCACAAAGTGTATAATTTTCTTTCTTTTACGGCAGAGTAGTATTCCTTTGTGTAAATGTACCACAGCTTTTTTTGTCCACTCATCTACTGATGGGTACATGGGCTGGCTTCCATATATTGGCTATTGTAAATAATGCTCCAGTGAATATAAGGGTACATATATTCTTTGAAATTAGTGTTTTGGGTTTCTTTGGATCTGCTGTCTATGAGCCTGTCTCTGTTTTGCTTGGTAGTTCAGTTTGTTCATTAGATTCCACATAGGAGTGAAATCATATGGTACTTGTCTTTCTCTGACTGGCTTATTTCACATTAGCATTATTTTCTCCAGGATGCCTACATTTTTTAAAACCTTTTATTGAGATATAACATAGTGTTAGAAAAAATGCATAAATCATAAGTACACAGCTAGATAAATTTTCACAAACTGAAGTCACCTGTGGAGACAGCACCTCAAAACAAGACAAAGTTGCCTGCTCTCATCACTCCTTTCAACGTTAGACTGGCTTCCTTGCAGGTATGATAACACAAAAAAGAAGTAAAAATATAAGGATTATAACAGAAAATTCAAAAATTTCATTATTTGTAGTTAACATGATTGTGAAAAACTCAAAAGTATATATAGATAAATTATTAGAACTAATAAGATAGTTTAGAAAGGATGTATAGGAAATCGGTGTGTGTCAGTGTGTGTATGTGTCAATTGCCTTTCTATATGTCAGTAACAGTAAGAAAAATTTAAAGTCTACTGAAAAAATGACCTAAAATTCAAAGTGCTTTGAAATTAAAATTTTAAAATATTGTACAAGCTCTTTGTGAATTAGATTAGAAAACTTTTTCTATTGGAAGACATCAAAGAAGACACTAATCAATAGAAATTTTACCATATTAATAGATTAAGAGACTGAATGAAAAAGAAATTAAACCCCCCACACACATTCATCTGTAAATTTAATACAACTCTTAAAAATACTTGAAAAAAGGTATTTTTGTGGGACCTGACAAACTCATTCTAAAGTTTATATGAAAGGACAACCAAACATTCCTGAAGAACAACAGATGTGGAAACTCGTTCTATCAGATATCAATAGTAATTAAACTAGTGTGCCATTGGTGCATAGCTAAACCACCAGTACAGAACAGAGTCTGAAACAGACTCACACCTGTGCAGCCATTTGGTTTATGAGGGCATTGCAGAGCAGTGGGGAAAGATGTGTGACTCAATAATGTGGATATGGAATTGAAACGCTTGGTTATCCATTTGGGGGGAAAAAGGGGAATTGAATAATGCACATACATATCAATTCTGGTGGATTAAACATTTAAATGTGGGAAGGAGGGAAGGAAAGAATGAAGGAAGGAAGGAAGGAAGGAAGGAAGGAAGGAAGGAAGGAAGGAAGGGCACGAGGAAATATAAGAGAATATTTTTAGGACTATATGATAGAGGAGAATTTCTTAAGACACAAAAAAAACAAACCATAAGCCTGGCCAGTGTGACTCAGTGGTTGAGTGTCGATCTATGAACCAGGAGGCTGAGGTTTTGGACTCAATCCCCAGTGCAGGGCGTACAGGAGACAGCCGATGAATTATTTTCTCTCATCATTGATGTTTCTATCTCTCTTATCTCTCCCTTTCTCTCTGAAATCAATAAAGAAAAAGAAATTAACCACCCCCCCCACGTTCACCTGTAAATTTAATACAACTCTTAAAAATACTTGAAAAAAGATATTTTTGTGGGACCTGACAAACTCATTCTAAAGTTTATATGAAAGGACAACCAAACATTCCTGAAGAACAACAGATGTGGAAACTCGTTCTATCAGATATCAATAGTAATTAAACTAGTGTGCCATTGGTGCATAGCTAAACCACCAGTACAGAACAGAGTCTGAAACAGACTCACACCTGTGCAGCCATTTGGTTTATGAGGGCATTGCAGAGCAGTGGGGAAAGATGTGTGACTCAATAATGTGGATATGGAATTGAAACGCTTGGTTATCCATTTGGGGGGAAAAAGGGGAATTGAATAATGCACATACATATCAATTCTGGTGAATTAAACATTTAAATGTGGGAAGGAGGGAAGGAAAGAATGAAGGAAGGAAGGAAAGAATGAATGAAGGAAGGAACAAAGGAAGGAAGGAAGGAAGGAAGGAAGGAAGGAAGGAAGGAAGGAAGGAAGGAAGGAAAGAAGGGAGGAAGGGAGGAAGGGAGGGAGGGAGAGAGGAAATATAAGCGAATATTTTTAGGACTATAGGATAGAGGAGAATTTCTTAAGACACAAAAAAACAAACCATAAGCCTGGCCGGTGGGACTCAGTGGTTGAGTGTCGATCTATGAACCAGGAGGCTGAGGTTTTGGACTCAATCCCCAGTGCAGGGCGTACAGGAGACAGCCGATGAATGATTTTCTCTCATCATTGATGTTTCTATCTCTCTTATCTCTCCCTTTCTCTCTGAAATCAATAAATATATTTTAATTAAGATTTAATTTTTAAAAAATCGAATCAATCAATCAATCAAAAATTTTTAAGTTAAAAATTATAAAAGGGAAGCATGCAGGATCCTTGGGCTATGGAACCGTTCAGTATCTGTGGTAGGTGGTACACAAACCTACAAATGTGATACAATTATAGAACTAAATACACACACAGCCCTGGCTGGATTTGCTCTGTGGTTACAGCGTTGGCCCTTGGACTAGACAGAAGGGTCTCAGGTTCAATTCCCAGTCAAGGGCTTGTACCTTGGTTGCAGGTTCCCCAGCCCTGGAAGTGGGGAGTGCAGAAGGCAACCTATCAATGTGTCTCTCTCACATCGACATTTCTCTCTCTCTTCCTCTCCTCCCTCCCTTCCACTCTCTCTAAAAACCAATGGAAAAAAATATATTCAGGTGAGGATTAAAAAATAAAAATAAATACACACACACACACACACACACACACACACACACACACACACACACTGAGTACAAGTAAAACTGGGTAAGTCTGAATAAGACCTGTGGATTGTCTCAATGCCAACACCCTGCTGGTGATACTGTACTAATGAGTACAAGTAAAACTGGGTAAATCTGAATAAGACCTGTGGATTGTCTCAATGCCAACACCCTGCTGGTGATACTGTACTGAAGTTCTGTAAAATTTACCACTGGGAAACTTGATGAAGAGAATACAACTGCATGTCAATGTGCATGATCTCAAAATAAAAAGTTTAATTGAAAAAATTGAAAGTTGCTAAGATCTTAAAAGTTCTCATCACAAGAAAAGAATTGTAATTATGTTTAGTTAAGATGGATATTTAAAAAACTTGTGGTAGAAAAAAAAAACAAAAAACTTGTGGTAGCCCTGGCTGGTGTGGCTCAGTTGGTGGGCGTCCTCCTAAGCATGGAAAGGTTGCCAGCTTGATTCCCAGTCACAGCACATGCCCGGGATCCCCAGTAGGGGGCTTGCAGGAGGCAGCCCATTGATGTTTTGTTCTCAGATTGATGTTTCCTCTCTCTCTCTCCCCCTCCCTTCCGCTCCCTTCTTCTCTCTCTAAAAATCAATTTTAAAAAACACACACTTGTATTCATTTTGTAACATATTCGTATACAAACTCATTATGTTAGACACCAAAAACTAATGCAATGTTATAGGTCAATTATATTTCAATTAAAAAAAAAAACATGGGCAGCTTAGCCAGTTTGGATCAGTAGATAGAGCGATGGCCTGTGGACTGAAGGGTCTCATGGGTTTAATTCCTGTCAAGGACACATGCCTGGGTTTGGGGCTCGATCCCCAGTAAGGAGCATGCAGGAGGCAGCCGATCAATGATTCTCTCTCATCATTGATGTATCTATCTCTCTCCTTTCTATCGTGCTCCCTTCCTATCTAAAATGAATAAAAATATATTTTAAAAAAACATAAGCAAATCAAGAAAATGATTGATATAGAAGTCAGGATAGTGGTGATCACTTGGGGAGAGGAACAGGTGTATAATTAGGGAAGGACAGATGGGGATTTCAAAGTAAGTTGTAACCCCTCCCCCCCCCCCCATCCACAGTTTTACTTTCCATGGTTTCCGCTACCTGTGGTCAACCACAGTTCGAAAATATTAAATGAAAAATTCCAGAAATAAACAATTCATAAGTTTTAAATTACTCACTGTTCTGAGTAGCGTGATGAAATCTTACTCCTGCTGGGGACGTGAATCACCCCTTTGTTTAATGTCTCCATGTTGTATGAGCTCTCTACCCAGTAATCACTTAGTAGCCAGCTAGGATATCAGGTCCACTGTCTTAGTATCATAGTGCTTGTGTTCAGGTAGCCCTTATTTTACTTAATAATGGCCCCAAGGCACAAGAGTAATGATGCTGGGAATTCGGGTATGCCAAAGAGAAATGGTAAAGTGCTTTCTTTATGTGGAAGGGTATATGGGTATAGGAAAAAAACATTTTATATCTATATATATGAAAGCCTAAGCGACCATTCGACTGTTTGACCAGTAGCTATGACGCTCACTGACCACCAGGGGAAAGATGCTCAATGCACAGGCATGGAAACATGGAACAGACTGATGAATCTCAGAAGGAAGGGGGGAGGGGGAGGGCGGAAAGAGATTAACCAAAAATCTTATATGCATTCTAGAGGTCCAGTGCATGGATTCATGCACCAGTGGGGTCTCTCAGCTTGGGCTGTGGGGATCGGGCTGAAACCACCAGTCGGACATCCCCTGAGGGGTCCCGGATTAGTTCAGTACTGTCCATGGTGTCTGGCATCCACTGGGGGACTTAGAAAGTATCTCCTGCAGGACTATTGCACTGGTAATGCCAAATTTCTTAACCTAGAGGGTGAGAATAATATTATTTTACCAACTATACATATTATAGTTACTCTTGTCTATGTTATACATGTCACAATAATTTTTAAATAAGAAAACCAAATCAGTTGGTGTAGTGAATATGGGGCCATGTTTGAGGAAACCCAAAACTCTTTCCACATCTCTATTTTTTAATAATTTCCCCTTAAGAGTGAGTCTCTCTTCCTCACAAGGACACAGAAAATTGTTTTCCCAGACTTCTTAGAAAGTATCTTCTGCAGGACTATTGTACTGGTAATTCCAAATTTATTAACCTAAAGGGTGAGAATAATATTATTTTACCAAGTATACATATTATAGTTACTCTTGTCTATGTTATACATGTCACAATAATTTTTAAATAAGAAAACCAAATCAGTTGGTGTAGTGACTATGGGGCCATGCTTGAGGAAACCCAAAACCCTTTCCACACCTCTATTTTTTAATAATTTCCCCTTAAGAGTGAGTCTTCCTCACAAGGACACAGAAAATTGTTTTCCCAGACTTCCATGCTCTGAATGCAAGCATGTGACCCAGGTTCTACTATACACACAAACTCATTAGGAAGGCTGCTGTGCTGAGGGAGAGGGCAGCCACAAAACCCCTATTGGAGAAGCCTGGAACTGCAATTTGAGCATCATTTCAGGCTACTACTCCCTTCAGAGACTGATTCTTTGGTCTCCTGGAGATTCCATGAGCTACCTACCATCCTATATAATAAAAGGCTAATATGTAAATTATCCCCTTAACCGGGAGTTTGACCAGGAGTTCGGCCAGGGGGTGGGGCCAGCCCACCAACCACCTCGGCCCCTCCCCCCTGGCTGGCCTTGCCCCTGATCAGCGCCCCCCCCCCAATTGGCCCTGACCAGGTCTGGCTGGACCCCACCCGTGCACAAATTTGTGCACCAGGCCTCTAGTTCTTTAATAAATCCCTTTTCTGATTAAACTAGCTAGAGTGGGTCTGTTGCCACATCTTGGGTCATCTATTCTGCAATTGGCATTGTCTCCTAATCAAGGGTAAGATTTGGTGTTCCACCATTCCCACCCTACTATAATTCAAAATAAAAGCAGTACTAAACCACAAAATATATATGCTTATTTTAAATCTCTTCTTTTTAGGCTAATTTGCAAGATTCTGGTTAGACATTGAAGCAAAATCTCTTTCTCCCTTCAGTCCTTCTCTTTCATGCCCCTGCTTTGCAGGTGTCCTAATCTGCCTCTAGTCCTGCACTGTTCAAAATAAGAATCACCAGTTGGTCATATGTGGCTACTGAACACCTGAAAGGGGTCTGAACTGAGATGTGCTAGAAGTATAACATATACACTGGATTTTGAAGACTTACTACAAAAAAAAGTGCAAAATATTCCATTAATAGTGTTGTATGTTGAGTTATAAGTGAAACAATACTTTGAATACATTGGATTAAACAAAATATGTCATTAAAATCAATTTCAGGCCCTCCAGTGTGGCTCAGTTGGTTGAGTGTAGTTCCATGCACCAATAGGTCACCAGTTCAGTTCCCAGTCAGGGCACATACTCAGGTTGTGGGTTTGATCCCCAGTGGGTGGCATGCAGGAGGCAGCTGATTGATGTTTCTCTTTCATTGATATTTCTCTCTCTTCCTCTCCCTCCTTCTCTCCCTAAAAAATCAATAAAAACATTATTTTAAATCGATTTCAGGATTTACTTTATTTTTTAAGGTGGCTACTAGAAATTTTAACATTATATCTGTGGTTTGCATTGTCATTCTATTGGACAGCGCTTGTCTAGACTAGTAATGGCTGGCATAAAGAGCCTGTGTCATTGAAACAGACTCATAGAGACTAGACTGGTGTTTGCCAGAGGGGAGGGGGCTTCGGGAATTGTGTGAAAGAGGTGAAGGGATTTAAGAAGTACAAATTGGTAGTTACAGAACAGTCTTGTGGATGTAAAGTACAGTATAGGAAATAGAGTCAAAATATTGTGATAACTATGTATGGTTGCTGGGTGAGTAATGGAAATATCAGGGCAACACTTTGTAAAGTATATGATTATCTAATCACTATGCTGTAGCCCTGAAACCAATACAAAATAATGCTGAAAGTAAACTGTAATTGAAAAATTAAAAAATAAAGTTTTAAAAAACTACATAAAACAAAAAGCCTATGTCACTCTGGAAGGCTGTCCTTAGGCATCCCCACATTTTCTTGGTCAGCATTGTGATTTGGGGGTAACAGGGAGATACCACTGAGAGGCCAGTGATTTGGCTTGGAAACCTGGCTCTGCCACTGACAAGCTCTAGGAACATGGCAACATCATTAACATTCTCTGAGCCTCAGTGTCTTCATTCCTAAAATAATATCTCATTTATGTGTCTTTTACCCTCCTCTCCGAGAATCAAATGGGACCATGTTTGTGAAGGTGCTTGTAGAAAGCATGTTCCTATTGTTCAAATAACAATGACCAATGCTTTCCATGATGTACATAAGACTGTTTCACAAAGCAGCCCTTTGTGGGAGAGAACTACTCCGTATCACCAGTGAGTAAGCAAACACTTAGCAAGGTCAAGAATCCCTGTCTCAAACTGCAGCAGGACGCCAAGAATGTACGTCAGGAGCTCAGCAGAAACCAGCAGTGTGTCCATCAGGGCCCCTGGTTGACCTCAGATGTGCCATGTGTGGGGCCTCCTTGTGGGAGGGTTACTTAGTCCGTAGACACACTCAGAATTTTCCTAGAACAAGATTCAGTGTCTCTTCCACACTAATAAGCTCTTCCTGCTTCAGGTCGCACCTGTGTCTGGGGAAGGAAAGAGTCTACCTGAAGAGGACACCTGGTGTTTTCACTTGCCCTCCAGCATCTATTCCCCCAACTTCCAGTAACTGAGCCTGCAGTTCTGGGCAGGCTGACTCCACCCCTCCTAGGGGAGGTGGGCCTCTAGAGCAGCGTTTCTCAACCTGTGGGTCGAGACCCCTTTGGCGGTCCAACGACCCTTTCACAGGGGTCGCCTAAGACCATCCTGCATATCAGATATTTACATTACGATTCATAACAGTAGCAACATTACAGTTATGAAGTAGCAATGAAAATAATTTTATGGTTGGGTCACAACATGAGGAACTGTATTTAAAAGGCCAGAAGGTTGAGAACCACTGCTCTAGAGCCTTCAATTTGGCCACAGCGGTTGCTTCCAGGGCAGATATGAGATTCAAACTGAATCAGCACTGGAGAGGAGCTGTTTGTTGTTTAGACTCCCCGTTCCCCCCCTAGGCTGAGAGAGGATGAGATACAAGCCCCGGGCAGGTAGCCAACTTTGCCACCAGCAGCTGCCTGAGAATGATGCCACCACAGAGGAAAGCAATGCCAGGAGATGGAGAGAATAAGAGTGAGTTCTCATGACAGTACTAGCCCTGCCTGAAGCAAACCTACTGCTGGAGTGGTCAAATAAATTCTCTTCCTCTTTCTTGCTTAAGCCAATTAGAGTTGTGCTTTCTCACTTGCTACCATCAGTTTCAACTAAATAGCTATTAGGACAGCACTTGCTCACTATTTTGCTCTACCGTGACTCATGGAAAAGACATGTCCTTTCCCAATGAACTACAGGCTGGTTCTTCAAAAACCACAAGATCACAATTACTTTTTAGCTTACACTCTTATGAGACAGAAGGTATGGTTCTGTAAATTAAGCACATACACATGGAACAATAAACCTCTGTCATTTGGGTACCGTAAAAATGTCAATGTAAAGAGATATATATGTAAATAGGTAAATTTCAATGCAAAAATTCAATGTAAATTGGCAGGTAGTTGATTATCATTCTGAGTTACTGATCTAATAATCTTCTTGAGATGCTTGTGTATATGAATCCGGATCCACAAACTCAGATGTGAGGACATCACATAATTTTATATCCTTTACCCTGGCTTCAAGGTTCCATCCCAATATGGTGGGTTTGCCATGCAGCCACCTTCTTCCTCTTCCCCTTTTGGTCCTGCCCCCAGCAAAGGGCATGAAGCTTCACTGCTCTCTGAATCTTGAGTCTCCCCGGCTTTGCAACCCCCTGCTCTCTCTCCATGCTCTTGCATCCACATCTCTATATCCCCCATTCATGAGTTTGGGCTTTCTTTAAAGACTACCTTAAAAAACTATGCTTCCAGACCTCCCCAAAGACAAGAAAGGCTAAAGGAACATCTACCTGAGTGGTACTGCTAGAGCAAAACACAAATTAATATCTTAATAATTTTCCTACCACAAGGCTTCCCAGCAGAGTGTCATCATTGTTGCCTGTCAATCACGTGCAAGGCTCTGAGACTGTTTGAGGCATATTTCCTGGTCTATGGTAAATGTTAACATGGAGGTCCCAAGTGAGAAAATTATTCTCTCTTTAATTCTGTTTTTATCCTTCTGATTAGGTCTAGGAGAAAGTCCTACCTTGGTGTAAATAGCTCTTTAACACCTTTCTAACACTCACTAAAGTCCTTTTAATGAGCAATCCAACCTCGGCCTTTCATCCTCTGGTAGGCAAACAAGGGATACATGGCTGAAACTTAACAACATCATTTTGTTGGTCTATGTCTCTATTTTCAGTTTGACCTCAGTTTATGGCAAGTGATATTGGCTTTCTGTTTCTAGTAGTGATATAAAATTTCCTTTTAAAATACATTTATTTAATGTTGACTTATTTAAAGATGAGTATCACGTAGGTAATATGTGTTAGTCTAGATCAGCGGTTCTCAACCTGTGGGTCGCGACCCCTTTGGGGGTCAAATGACCCTTTCACGGGGGTCGCCTAAGGCCATTGGAAAACACATATATAATTACATATTGTTTTTGTGATTAATCACTATGCTTTAATTATGTTCAATTTGTGACAATGAAATTGGGGGTCACCACACATGAGGAACTGTATTAAAGGGTCGCGGCATTAGGAAGGTTGAGAATCACTGCTCTAGATTGTTTAAGAAGCAGATACTAGGAGGGGATTAAACATGCAAGACATTAGGGGATATGCCTGAGGGAAAATGGAGAGGGACCTGGGAAGACTTTGGAGAGCTGTCAGAACAGGATAGAAATCTGACCCCTGTGAAGGAGAGCGGGGAAGGGAGGGAGGAGGTTTGATGAAAGTGTCTTTAACGGCTGCACAGTTTTAAGGAAGGTTCAGCCAGGCTTTTAGGGAGTCCTCAGCCAAAGTCACGTGTCAGAGGAGTCTCATGTCTCCCGGGTGGGTCTGCCTCAGTATCCCTGCTGTGCTCAGTCACTGGCTGGAGCAACCCATGGGGAGCATGGCCTCCTCCCCAACTCAGTGAAGGAGGTCAGAGTGTAGTGGCTGAAGCTCAGAGTCAGTCACAGTCCCTACAGTCAGAGAGTTAGAGTCACATGCTCATGGCCACCATGTGACGGAATTGGTAATGCATACGTAAAGCTGAAATCTTTTAGGTGATGTCAGAAAGAATGATTTGGGGGGCAGTACTGTTCTAAAAGAAGGTGGCCTTTCAAGTGGGAGAGGCTGACAAGTTGATGTCCTCACCTCTTTTCCTTCCTCTCTCCCACTGAAGTAGGCTGAAAAATGCCCCCTCCCCAGAAGATATTCATGCCCTAACGTCTGGGACCTGGGAATGTTATATTACTCTGGGACCTGGCAATGTTATATTATTTGGGAAAAGGGTCAATTTGATTACATTGACAAGATTATCCTGGATTACCTTGGAGGTGGGTGGGGCTTAAATACCACCACAAGTGTCCCTGTAAGAGGGGGACAGAAGGAGATCACATGGACAGAAGAGGAGGCCATGTGACCACAGAGTTGGAGACTGGAGTGACGTGTATAAAGAATTGTTCTCTTCCCGCAGGCATATCTTAAATACAATAAAAACTATTGGCAATGATAAAACAGTAAATTGTCCTTTTGATGGTGAATACCTCCTGCTTCAGATATCTCTTGCTGTGTAACAAACTACCCCCCCAAAACTCAGTGGTTTAAAACAACATTTCATTTGAACGTGATTTTGTGGGTCAGTAACTTGATCAGAGCACAGTGGGAGTAGCTCAGCTGTTCTATGATGTCTGGAGCCTCAGCTGGAATGGCTCAAAGAGCTGAGGTCTAGTTGGAACAACTGGGGTCATATGTCCAGGCCTCAGTCCTTGCAGTCAGCTGGGTTCTTCAGTTCTCCTCTGCAGGGTCTCTCCATGAGGTTTTCTTGGGCTTCTTCACAGCATGGTAGTCTCAGGATAGTTGAACTTCTTCCATGGGGTTGGCTCCCCGCAGGGAGCAAAAGCAGAAGCTACCAGACATTCTAAAGCTTAGGCCTGGACTTGCCTCATGTTGCTGCATTCCTCTGGTTAAGGCAAGTCACAAGATCAGCCTAGATTCAAGGGAAGTAGAAATAGACTCTGCCTCTCAGTGGGGAAAAACACACAGAATTAGTGAGTCTTTAATTTACCCCACCTTCCTCCCTCCCTACCTCTCTTTCTTCATTCTCCCTTAGCCTTCTCTGCCACTCTGCTTTCCACAAACATGTGTGGAATCTTAAAGTCACTATGCTAATTATAGGTGGAGAGATAAAGCATAGTCCTTGACCTCAAGAAGCTTACAATCTAAATGGATAAAAATTAGCAAACCAACAATCACAATAGAGTAAAAAGTGAAATGGTATGTGTACACCCAGAATCTTTAAAAGAGAGGTCAATATATCATTCATATTTGTAATCCCCACACCTTATTTAGAGCCTGGGTCAGGCCCTCTACAAACACTAATTGAACCAAAGAACTCATGACTGCCACCGGTTTGGCTCAGTGAATATAGAGCCTCTGTCTGCGGACTGAAGGGTCCCAGGTTCAATTCCAGTCAAGGGCACATGCCTGGGTTGCAGGATCAGTCCCCAGTAGGGGGCATGCAAGAGGCAGCCAATCAATGATTCTCTCTCATCATTGATGTTTCTATCTCCCTTCCTCTCTGAAATCAATAAAAAAAAAATATATTAAAAACAAACAAACAATAAAAAACTTGAGCATGGATGAGTTAATATGATCACTGAAGAGAAATAAGTTTAGTAAAATTAACTGCACAGTTATTAATTTGCCTAATGATAAATATCTCAGGAATTAAAATTTCTATTGTTTGGCATAAAATATTAATTTACGTGTGCAGAGTCTTTGAAGCACCAAAGTAACCTAAAAATTCTCAATTTTTTTTTTACTGAAAATGACTGGAGGGAGCATTCTGACATCACTGGGAATCATGGGAGAAAACAGGAGTGGGGACCAACAGAGACAGAAGGGTCCTGAACCGTGAGTGGGATGGGAAATTTCATTTATCTCATAGTTCTGCCTGGAAAACTGCCACTTAACTGGCACTTGTCACATTGAGGCAAAAGTTGCTCGAGAAAACACACAGATCCTTGTTTGTTTAAGCCACTGCTTATCAGGTTATCTGGGAGTTGCAGTCAAACATCTAGTTTTTCTAACAGTATACACAGAACTCGGGGCCCTTGGGTCGGAGGATGTTGCAAAGCTGTGTGGGGTCAGGTTCCTTAGCAGCAGAGCCGAAAATGGGAGTTCTTGTCTAATTTCTTTCTTTTTTTATTTTTTTTTATTTTTTACAGAGAGGAAGGGAGAGGAATAGAGAGTTAGAAACATCGATGCATCATGCAGCCCCCTACTGGGGATCGAGCCTGCAACCCAGGCAAGTGCCCTGACAGGGAATTGAACCCGGGACCTATCTGTCCACGGCCTGACGCTCTACCCACTGAGCCAAACGGGTCAGGGCAATTTCTTTATAGGGGTGGTGCTCACAAGAAAACCTTGTAAGGGAGTGAGGGGAGCAGGACCCAGCAGGAGGAAAAGCCAAACGAGGATGTGGTTTCAGGTGAAGTCACTCTCAGCCTGATCCCTGGGGAGCTCAAAAGTATAAATTGCAACATTGTGAAAGTCTGCCTTGAAGCAGGGGAACTGGGCTTTGTACCCCATAACAGCCAGCACTGCCTGTGACCACCCTGTGTGTTTGAGGCCCAGGGGAGGGGGATGAAAACTGTGTGGCAGCTCTAATGGCCCAAGGGCCAGAGCTGGATAAAGTCGCAGGTGTGAGTCGTTAGCAATAGCACCTGCAGCAGCTGTGGGACAGTAAAAGGGATCCCAGGGGATCTGGGCAGGTCACCAATAGCATCTGCTACAAAAGATGGCTAATTCTTTCCATGACTTATGACGAACCTTAAAATTGAATTTGCATGCACACCTATCAGAACAACTGAAATGTACAATTGCACTGGCCAGGATGTTTCCCAAGTGCTGGTGAAGACAGGGAGTGATCAGAACCATCTTGCATTGCTGGCTCAACCACATAGGAAAAGTATTTGGCTGTACCTACTAAAGTTAAACATCTGATGAAACTATGATCAAGCAGTTGCCGTCCCTCAAAGTATACCCAATAGTTGTGACAACAATGTGTGGTGCCAGTTGGGTACTGGAAATATCGAGGGGAACACTATGTAAAGTATATGATTGTCTAACCACTAAGCTGTACACCCAAAACCAATACATAATAATAATATAAAAAGCTAAAAAAAATAGCATAGCCAATAGAAGTGAGTACTATGTCTACCAAAAAACATGTAATTAATGTCAGCAATAAAAAGGAATGGATTATTGATGAATATCAAAGGAATTATTTGAGTGGAAGAAGCCAGCCTCCAATGGTTACATACTATACAATTCCATCTTTATGACATTCTCAAAAAGACAAAGCTGTGGTAATGGAGACTAGATTGGTGATTGTCAGGGATTAGGGGTGAGGACTAGTAGGGAGTTCTTTGGGGTGACGGACTGTTATCTTGATTGTTTGGTGGTTGTATATATTTATACACATGTTAAAATTCATAAATGGTGTACTAAAAAGACTATAAATGAATAAAATAATTTGAAAAAAAGATATGTGTACAACTGTTCATAGCACCTTATTTATGACAGTCTAAACTGGGAACCTCCCAAGTGTCCATTAAGGAGAATAGGTATGTAAATTGTGTTATGTCTATGCTAAGAAACCTTGCCCAGCACTGAAAAAGAACAAACTAGCCCTAGCCAGTTTGGCTCAGTGAATAGAGCATTGGCCTGCTGACTGAAGAGTCCCAGGTTCCATCCTGGTCAAGGGCACATGCCCAGGTTGCGGGCTCGATCCCCAGTGGGAGGTGTGCAGGAGGCAGCCAATCAATGATTCTCTCTCATCACTGATGTTTCTATCTCTCCTTCCCTTTCCTTTCCTCTCTGAAATCAATAAAAATATATTTTAAAAAAAGAACAAACTATTGATATGTGCAATAACATGCATAAATCTCACAGAATATATGTATTTTTTATTGGTTTCAGAGAGGCAGGGAGAGGAAGAGATAGAAACATCAGTGATGAGAGAGAATCATCAATGGCTGTCTCCTGCACACCCCACACTGGGGATCGAACCCACAACCCGGGCATGTGCCCTGAAACAGGAATGGATCCATGACCTTCTGGTTCATAGGTTGATGCTCAACCACTGGGCCACACTGGCTGGGCATCTCACAGAATATTAAGTGAAAAAGGCCAGTCACAAAAGGACCACATTGTATGATCCCATTTACTAGTATATAATGCTCAAAAACAGGCAAGATGAACCTAAGATGATGCAGGCAGGATCGTGACTGGGATGGGACATAAGGGTACATTGTGGGGTACATAGAAACGTGCTCTATCTTGATCTGGGTGGTGACTTCATGGACGTATTCATTTGTAAAAGTTCATTAAGTTCTATATTTCAGATGTGTACTTTGACTTGTATAAGTAACACCCCAGTGTTTTAAAATGCTTACAAAATTTAAGGAATTATTTTCACCTGCTTTGTATATGCCTAGGTGATGTACAAAAGTCCTGAACTTCACTGTGGACTCTTGGTTCCTTGAAAGCAGGCTCCCTATCTTCACTTGACAAACGGACAGGGCACCGTGCTAGACTTGGCTTCTGCCCTCAATAAATATTTGCTGTTGCTCACCAGGTGTCTGAAGGTTGGGGCGCCAGGTGCCCGCAGGCAGGCCTAAAACAGCCCAGACTAGCAGGAAAACCTAATTCTTGGCCTGGAACATATCTATCTCTCTGTATATGGGGAACCAGTCAACAGTACCTCGAGCTACCCTTTTGGGATGCATATTCACCAGCTGGAGAAATTTGACCCAGTTCCTCAAGCTTCTTTTGCAACATAGCCTGGCCCCACGAGGAAGTGGGCCATGGAAAGGTGTGGCCACGTAATGGCACCATTAACTTTAATTTTACTATCTTACAACTACACCTGTTACTGGTGAGACCAGGAGACCTCGGTTCTTGTCTTCTTGAGGGAAAGATTTCAATCAAGAGACAAAGTGTAGAAAAGCAAGCAGGAATGTATTGACTGCAGTAAAAAATATACTTAGAACAGTGAAACAAGGAAGGACATAGAAGAAGTAACAGGACAGCCTAGACTTGCTTTACAAAGAAGTCTTTACAGAGCTGCTCTGGCTCACTGGGAAGTCAGAGAAAAGGGGCCCTGGAGGCAGGTTCAGGGGGTTAGCCTGGGATGACCTGCCACTGTGCATTGCTCCCCTGGTTGCAAGTCTCGTGGGTCCCTTAGAGGTTAGGAAATTTGTGCCTGTGGGGGAAGGAGAGGGAGAAGAGAATGGCATGGGTGTGGTCCCTGGAGGGAGAGCATTCCAGGACCTTCCTTTTCATGGGTTTTGGGGGCTGGGTGTTTGGGGGAGGTCTTAGAGAATCAATAGAATATTCATCAGCTTTGTGCTGATGTACCAAGGTGGGATTTATTCTCTTAATTTGTCTGTCCTTAGGTGTGGTTGGTAAATGGCAATTAATTGGATTTCTGTTGTCTGTCTCCCTGAGAGGGGTGATCTGAGAGCTATTTGCCCTCTGGTTAGGGAGGAGAAGTGCAAACCATTTGCTCTTGGGTGTCTTTGGTTTAGGGAAGATGGAAATTACTAGGTAGCTGCAAACTGCTGCTTAACTACCTGTTTTAGTTTTTCTATTCCTGGAATATTCTTAGCTTCTTACTATGCTATAACAGACCTGTTTTGCTGTTCCCAAGGGAAAGGGATGGAGGTTAAGGCCTCTTAGATCAATGTGTCTTCCACAGCCAAGCCTTTATGGATCTCAAAAATGACTCTTAGCTATGTACTACAGGTAAACTAGATCTCTCTGTAATACAGAGCCTGAAAGAAAAATATACCCAGATGGAAAGAGACATTCAAAAAATAGATGAATGAATTTGTTAGTCCTTTGCCAACATCTACCAATCCTTGACATATTAAAAATGACTGTCCTTGTTTTGCAAATAAAGTCTTTACAGAGCCAGAGGTGTGGGTCCAGACGATCAAAGCCCACTAAATCCTTTTACCTCCCCCAAAACCTCCACTTGGCTCAAAATGCTTATAGATTATTGGCTTTCTGAAATCAATGTCCTCCTAGGAGAAGTTTGCATATCTTTCCCTGTACCTTGTCTTTAAGAACTCTTATTTGGGCCTCTGTTTTTATTTATTTTGTTGTTGTTAATCCCACCTGAGGATATTTTTCCAATGATTTTTAGAGAGAGTGGAAGGGAGAGGGAGAGACAGAGAGAAAGAAACATCAATGTGAGAGAGACACATTGATTATTAGTTGCCTCCTGCACCACCAAGGATCGAGCCTGAAACCAAAGTATGTGCCCTTGACCAGAATCAAGTCTGGGACTCTTCAGTCTGCAGGCTGATGCTCTATCCACTGAGCCAAACCCACTAGGGTTGGGCCATCTTTTAAAAAATGAAAGTTTTGGGGAGGTAATCCTTATTAAAAAGAAAAAAAACCTTAGCCATTTGAGCAGATCAATTAACTTATTTCAGCTGTTACACATTGATTGCTAGACAAGTCTTAAATTCACCTATTTTTGGCCTTTTATTACAGAAAAGCTAGAAAATACACTTGAAACTTAGTGACTATTTTATACTTTATTAGAAACATGTCTCTCAAAAGTGTGAATGTGTTTGCCAATAAAGGCGACTGTTTCTAGAAGTTATAAAATCAGATGAATAAAGTGATATATACATAAACAATATAATATTATTTAATCTTAAAAAAGAATGAAATTCGGATACATGCCAAAATATGGACGAATCCTGAAACATTATGCTACATGAAAAAAGCCAGATGTAGTTTGCCCACAGCTGGACTAGACACTGCTGATAATAAAGCAAGACCTAAGGAATAGACTTAAGTAGACAAAATGTAATTGAAATAACCAGAGTTTAAAAGGATTAGAAAGAAAATTATAGATGTGAAAAATAGGCAGAGAAAATTCAATTTATACATAATTGGTGTCCCTAAAAAAGAAAACCAAAGTAATAGAACAGAAAATATATTTAAAGATTTAATTTAAGAAATGTTCCAGAAATAAAAAAGTATGAATGTACAGAATAAATGGGTACATCACGTCCAAGAAAAATTTAACTCAAAAACATATTCAAGTAACTGGATTTAAAAGATAAAGGGAGTATACTTAAGGCAAGCATGATAAGTAATTAAGTAACTGAAAGGAAAAATTATGCTGCCCTCAAGTCTCCACAGCTATTTAGTATTAGAAGATAGATGAGCGAAGTCTACAAAGTCCTCACAGAAAGCAAGTGTGACCAAAAAATTTATACCCAGCTCAACTGTGCTTTATGTACAAAGCCAACACAAAAATATTTTTGAGTGTGCAAGAATTCAGGAAATACAGTTTCCTTTAAAGCTCTTTTTTAAAAAAAAGAAATATGTTTTTTAGAAATGTATTTGAAATAGAGAGGAAGGGAGAGGGAGAGAGAGAAAAACATCCTGTACGCCCCAAGTCTGCAGCCCTGACTGGGAATTGAACCAATGACCTCTCAGTGCATGGGACAATGCTCAACCAACTGAGACATACTGGCCAGAGGAGAAAATACAGTTTTTATAATCCTTTTTTGAAGGTGCTGATAGGTGATAGAGAAACAACACTGAAAAGACTGTTAATAACCATGAAATACATTGAAATGTGAGACTAAGTTGAAAACAAATGTGGGAATTATGGTTATAGAACAGAATGCAAAGGTTATAAATTCTGGCAGTGAAAAAGTGATATAACTAACAAAAGCTGAAAAGAGAGAAGGTGAGAAGTAGGGTATGTATACTGGTTTCCTCAATGTTTAGAGCTGGCAGTCAGAAAATATCATCTAAGTTGATAAATCAAGCAGAGAAGTCTAAATGTATTTAAAGCTTAAAGGGTAAAGGTTAAAAACAATATTATCTACTACAATTGGGTTGTTGGGAGAGTGGATTTATGCCACTTCCATCATGTTTATAGAAGTGAATAAAAAACACTCTCTGGAAGATCCCAGGCAAGAATGCAGATTATGACAAGAAAATCTAAATAACTGTATTGTAAATATATGAAACAATCTCACTGACAGGAGTAGGGGGAAAGGTGTTGACTTAATAACTTTGGAAATTCATGGAATCTGTAAGACTAAAAGCAAAGGAACTGCAAAAAAGCATGGTGTTCTCATTGGTAACATGATTCCCCTTGAGGGTACAGGTTAACAATACTGAGACTACTCTACAAATATACTAAAATGGAACAATTAAATAAATGTATGGAGGCTGATGGGAGCCAGGCATATCACTGTTGGAGTGGGAATTTACAGATAAACAAAGGGAGAAGACTAGAATGATCCATGTAGGGATGGATTAGAATTGGAGATACTGTATCATTAACTTAATATAGATTCAGATGGTTATAGAGAAATATGTATAGCTATATGTGTATACAAAGGTTAGTATATGCACATATATTTATTTGGTCTGTCATCTGACAGAGCCTAAACAAAACAATACTCCAGTGGCAACAAACACACATAGGACCCAAATCTTGGTTTTAAGTACCATCCTATATAATAAATGCCTAAAATGGTCGGTAGAGGGCAGGGCCTGTGAGTGGGCGGCACCAGGCCAGCCAAGGCGGATGCCAGCAGGCAGAGGGAGGGGAGGGCGATCAGAGGGTGGTGGCAACTGGCTGCAGAGGGGTGATCGGAGGGTGGAGCCGGCCGCTTGCTGGCTGGTGCCATCCCCCTAATGGGCCCACTGGTCACCTCCTGCAGAGGGAGGCTTGCGGCAGGGTGATGGGGGGCGGGGCTGGAGCTGCCCCCTGGTGGTCAGTGTGCTCCCACAGGGATGTCTGTGGGGAGCAGGCCTAAGCTGTCAGTCAGACATCCCCCTAGGGCTCCTGGACTGCGAGAGGGCGCAGGTTGGGCTGAGGGTCCCCCCCACCCCACCCCTAGTGCACAAATTTTTGTGCACTGAGCCTCTAGTTCAGGGGTCCTCAAACTTTTTAAACAGGGGGCCAGTTCACTGTCCCTAAGACCATTGGAAGGCCGGACTATAGTTTTAAAAAAAACTATGAACAAATTCCTATGCACACTGCACATATCTTATTTTGAAGTAAAAAAACAAAACGGGAACAAATACAATATTTGTATTTGCATGTGGCCTGAGGGCCGTAGTTTGAGGACCCCTGCTCTAGTTCTTCAATAAAAGGAACCAGGGATCCTTGGAGAAATGGCTAATTCTAGGACTGGGACTGGAAATATCCAAGATGAGTCTGTAGCATCTTGTAGTGCCAGAGAATAAGGAAGTGTGAAAAAAGAAAAACCCATATTGATTGGGATATGTCAAAGGGTACAGAAGCCAATGAAAAGAGTTCCCAGTGGCCAAAGCTGAGCAATTTGAGCAACAGAATAAAGTAATATTGCATTATAACCCAAAATATAAAATAAGTGTCATGAATCTAAACTGATATCAATAAATGATTCAATAAATTAATAAATGGGGAAGAGAAGAGACGAATCTCTGATGCAGAATTCCAAATCAATAATGTAGCTTCTCCATTGAATTCAGTGATCAATTCCAGTGCCAGAGGAAAAACTGTGTTGGACTTACTGAGAGAAAGTCTATTGTCTCCAACATGTCACCTTTCTAAGGGATTTTCAAGAGAAGTTTTGAATGTGATTGTTTGCTTATATGCTGATGGCTGACTTTAGAACCTAAGCCTGAAGAAGATGGGACCCCAAAGTATTAGCCACCTGTAGAGCCCCCCTTCAAGGACCATACACAAGGCAGGACTCCACATTTGCTTTTTAAATAGTCATAATGGCGCATTATGGGGTGCCATGTTATGTGCTATTTCGGCAATCAATGGGTGCTGACATTGTAACATTTACACAAAAGTTGGTCACTGGCATCAATTCAGCTGACACTCTCCACCTTATTCCCAAACAAACCACTTCTCCCGGCCTCTTCTTTCTTTCTCAGCCCTGCCCCATACAACTTTCTAATTCATTGCCTTATGCCTCTGCCCTCACCTATTTTAGTTGTGCCACCATCTATTCCACTTTAAACCTACCAATGTGTTCTCATTAATGCCTCCTACTAGAGTACTGATGATTAATGTTCTCTAAGACAGAGGTGACTTGGAAACCAGCTCTCGCATATTAGCTGTGAGGACCTGGCCCTGATTCAAGCCCACATAACACAAGCCAAATTACACACTCAGTGGTGGAGGCATTTTTCAAGTCCCGCCCTTGTGTGAGTGAAGGTGGAACAAGCTTTATGTGACCATGTTGATCAAACACAGGGAGATGACTGTACTCCCCTCCACTAGTTTTCATTTCTTGGTTCTTCTCCAAGCCTTCTTTTTGATGTTTCCTCTTATTTAGACGAGGCTGAAGGGGGGAAGGGCATAGGGTAGCGTGCTATTCTAAAGAGTTTGGGGCTTTATCCTGAAGAAATGGGGAACCACTGAGAGGTTTTTAAGAAAGTCAGCTTCATATTTTTGTCTTAAAAGGCAAGTTCAATCTGGTGGCAGTGGTTATGTCTCCTAGTGATTTTGCATAAGAATTATCATGCAAACAATCAATTTCTAAAGGACTTCAAGTTTTTCTTTTAATTTTTTAAAATACATTTTTATTGATTTCAGAGAGGGAGAGGAAGGGAGAGATAGAAATATCAATGATGACAGAGAATCATTGATTGGCTGTCTCCTGCACTCACACCCCACATTGGGGGATTGAACCCCTGCAACCCAGGTATGTGCCCTGACCAGGAATCAAACTGTGATCTCCTGGTTCATAGGTTAATGCTCAACCGCTGAGACTTCAATTTTTGAAAACAACTCAGTGAGGGTTGGGTATCCTGAAGCTCCTAGACCTCCAGTTATAACTGAGTTGGAGCAGATTTACTTCTACGGCTTCCTATTTTAATGCTGCCACTAGCCCCTTCTCCAGCTCCCATCAGAACTGACATTGAAGGGACAGAAGCTGTGGATGTAGAACCATTGTCCCCTCCAGGAGAGCAGTGGTCATTCTGGTCACATCTGGGTCAGTCCAAAGCTGAAAGGGATGGGAGCTGATGTGATTTCAGGATACTCAGACTCAAGAATAGAATAAAGGCAGATATAAGGTTTAGAAGTTCTGGCCTAAAAGCAAATTGTGTTAATTAATCATGCTTCCTAATCTTTGTCCCACCTTGTTAAACATTAAAAACAGGGTATTTGTATAGCTCACTGGGATCAACTTGAGGGAACTTGGATAATTTCAACTGGAGTTTACAGATAATAATTATTCCTATTTTCTTTATATAATCCTATCTAATAAAAGAGAAACATGGTAATTAGCCGCACATCCGCTACCCTTCCCATTGGCTAATCTGGGCGATATGCAAATTAACTGCCAGCCAAGATGGCGGCCAGCAGCCATGCACTGAAGCAAACAGGGAGGCTTGCTTGCTCCAGTGACAGCGGACTCCAACGTTCCCCGCCTGACTTGCCTGCCTCTCAGCTGCAACTATGTTGCAAATATAGAAGCTAAACAAAACCCCAGAAACCTGCGTTAGTCAGCCGGGCTTCAGCCAGCCGGACCGCAACATTGTATCAAATACAGAAGGTAAACAAAGACCAGAAACCTGCTTTCAGCAGCTGAGGCCTCAGAGCTAAAGCTGGCCCAGAATAAAAAAAAAAAAAGAAAAAAAGGAGCGGTTGGGAGCTTCAGTCACCCGCCAGCCTGAAAACGGCCCTCAGCCCCTCAGCCAGACTGGCCAGGCACCTCAGTGGGGACCCCCACCCTGATCCAGGACACCCTTCAGGGTAAACCAGCCAGCCCCCACCCGTGCACCAGGCCTCTATTCTATATAGTAAAAGGGTAATATGCCTCCCAGCACTGGGATCAGTGTGACAGGGGGCAGCGCCCCAACCCCCTGATCGGCCCTTCTCTGTGGGTGATAGAGGGCGGCACCCCAAACCGCCTCCCCCATGAGCCCTGCCCTGAGTGTGACAGTGGCAGCGCCCCAAC
>NW_005354874.1:5676870-5681922 GCF_000412655.1 Myotis brandtii
GCCCCAACTCCCCAATCGGCCCTGCTCTGAGCCCGACCAGGGGCTGCACCTAGGGATTGGGCCTGCCCTCTGCCACCCGGGAGCAGGCCTAAGCCAGCAGGTCATTATCTCCTGAGGGGTCCCAGACTGCGAGAGGGCACAGGACGGGCTGAGGGACCCCCCTCCCCCCCGAGTGCACAAATTTTTGTGCACTGGGCCTCTAGTATTCTTATAAAACAAAAAAACTATGATACTATAGATTATGAGATGAAAAATAAAAACAGTATTGGGGCAGATTTAAACTGAATTTGTATAAAATTTTCTGATAACAAGTTTCTGATTTTTTAATGAAAAACTAGACACAAGGAAAGGAAATAATGGTGCACTTTATAAGCACTGCATTGTAAAGTGGAAAATGCAATGTCTTAAATAAAACTGTATTTAAATTGGCACCATAAGTAAGAAAAACTAGAGCTTATTTCTTTGAGTCTAATCTTTTTTTAAAAAAATATATTTTTATTGATTTCAGAGAGGAAGGAAGAGGGAGAGAGAGATAGAAACATCAGTGATGAGAGAGAACCATTGATTGGCTGCCTCCTGGACGCCCCCCACTGGGGATCGAGCCCGAAACCCGGGCATGCGCCCTTGACCGGAATCGAACCTCTATCCACCAAGCCAAACCGGCTAGGGCTTGAGTCTAACCTTTTAATATCATGTTTTATGTTTAAAATGTCTGTACAGCCCTAATTGGTTTGGCTCAGTGGATAGAGTGTCGGCCTGCGGACTGAAGGGTCCCAGGTTCGATGTTTCTCTCTCATCAATGTTTCTAACTCTCTATCCCTCTCCTTTCCTCTCTGTAAAAAAAATCAATAAAATATATTTAAACAAAATAAAATAAAATGTCTGTACGTAGCCCTAGTGGGTTTGGCTCAGTGGATAGATCAGGTTTGATTCTGGTCAAGGGCATGTACCTTGGTTGCAGGCTTCATTGGGGGCCCCAGTCGGGGCACATGTAGGAGGCAACCAATGGATGTTTCTCTTTTTCTGTTTCTTCCCCTTCCTTCCACTCTCTCTCTAAAAATCAATGGAACAATGGGGAACAAAGGGGACATATTAATACTCTCAACAATAAAGAATTCTTTAAAAAATAAAATAAAAATAAATGGAAAAATATTCCCAGGTGAGGATTAACGAAAAAATGAAAATAAAATGTCTACACATAATTCCTGATCAAGATGTTTTAAATGATAATCTCTTCAATTTTTGATAGTCATCATGGAGGAAAAAACCTTTCTTGGTGCAAGAAATAATTATAAAATATAAAACCATTTTTTTCAGTTCATAACTTTACATAAGATTTTTCTAATAAGTCGGTCATACATACAGATCTGAGCACAAAATGTGTGTGCCACTTGATTCATTTTCACACACAATTAGTACCAGCAAGCAGATCAAGCAACAGAATGATACCAGCATCCCATTTGCCTTCTCCCAGCAAGTACTCTCTCAACAAGGTGACCGACTGCCGTGCCGACTTATGTAAGTGGAATTTTTACAGATACACTTGCACATGTCTTTTGGTGCTCACATGTGTGCAGTTCTGTTGTGCTTGTATCTAGGGGTGAAGTTACTGAGTCAGAGGGTTTGAACCAGTTCAGCTCCAGCAAATACAGGTCAAGTGGTCCAGTGACACTCCCACCAGGATACAGAACATTCGGCTGTTCCATGTCTTTGCCAACATGTCTATTGTCAGTTAAAGCCATTGTTTTATTTTAACAATGATTTATAAATTTACAGCAGTCAGAAATTATATTGAAAGGATCTAACAGCTCTTTTCTTCCATTAACAATGCTAATGTTGACATTTTTTTTCTTCCTGACAACGTGACTGGGTTTTGAATCTGAAAGAACTCAGTCACACCAAGTCTTTGGAAACAGCAAAGAAACTCCAGTCCACAAATGTGGCCAAGCACATTGAGAGGTGAGAATGCTCATGCTGGGATGTCACCAAAAGGCCCACTTAGCTGCAAGCAAACAGACATCTCCTACATTTGTGAAGACAAGAATTCAGGGCCACTGCCCCCAGGGGTAGTGACAGGATCCCTCTCCAGGTAGTGAGTGGTATGACTCCTGGAGGCGGCCGCTGGTGACTCTCTGGCGGGGATGCTGTGACATGCATTATCACCACATGCTGATCTGAATGGAGGCATGGTATTAATTCATCACCTCAACCAGTAAGCCAAGGAGGAATCGGACATATCATTGTCCCCTTAGTACAGAGGAGAAAACTGAGGCCCCAAAACCTAAGGGATGAGTGAAGCCAGAAGTTCTGCTTTCCACCTCTTTGTTTCAGCAGAGCTTGGCTCAGAGACGCCAACTTCTGAGAACAATATCCCCAGGGAGGGCTGCAGGGCTCTCCTATCAAAGCAAGGAATGCAAGACCCCAAAACAGAGTTGCAAAGGGCCACGTGAATGGGCATGTTTCTCAGAAGCCCCCCTGAGGCAAATCCTGTTACCTCAGGACCTACTTAGAGTCCCTGTCCATTTTTCTGTCCTCTTCTGTTTTTACCTCTCTCTCCCATCCATGTATCTCCTCACATCGCCTTCCCTCTCTTGCCTGTCTCTCCCCTCCCATTTTTAAGTAGCTAAAATATGGAATTGAGCCCCAGCTGGTTTTGCCCAATGGCTAGAGCGTCAGCCTGCGGACTGAAGGGTCCCAGGTTCGATTCCAGCAAAGGGCACATGCCTGGGTTGCGGGCTCGATCCCCAGTGGCGGGTGTGCAGGAGGCAGTCGGTCAGTGATTCTCTCTCATCATTGATGTTTCTATCTCTTTCTCCCTCTCCCTTCCTCTCTGAAATCAATAAAAATATATTTTAAAAAATATGGAATTGGAAGATTCTAAATTTACATATTACCCTTCTATCTATTGACCAAAGATATATGTTCTATTTTAAATGTTTAAACCAGGCAAATTTAATCTCTTATGTCTTTTGAAAACAAAACTAAAAACCAACCAGGTTGCTCTATAACTTTTACCCACTTCTCTGTGCCTCAGTTTCCTCACCTGGAAGATGGAGATACTAACAGCATGTATCTTACAGGGTTATTGTGAAGATGAAATTAGTTGATATATATAAACACCTTTATTTTTCATGCTTTTAACAGCTTTATTAAAATAATAATGTATCATAAGATTTACCCTTTTAAAGTGTACAATTCAGTGGTTTTTAGTAGCTCCAAAGAGTTGCGCACCCACCATCATGATCTAATTCTAGAACATTTTCATCACCCCAAAATGAAACCCATTAACAGTCCCCAATCATTCCTGCCCCCCGCCTCCCTCCCCCCGCCAGCCCCTGGCAATCAGTGTTCTGCTTTCTGTCTCTATGGAATTGCCTATTTTATATAAATGGAATCATATAATACCTGGTCTTTTGTGACTAGCTTCTTTTTATTTAGCATAATGTTTTCAAGATATCATGGTTCATCTGTTATAGCATGTATCAGAACTTCATTTCTTTTTTTTTCTGAGTATGTGTATATATGTAAATAATTTTTTTCTTCTTAATGCTTTAAAAATATCTAAATTTTCATTTGTTTCCGGCTTTATTGAGGCATAATTTACAAAGAAAAGTTGTACATATTTAAGGTGTACAACGAGATCATTTGATATACCTATACATTATGAAATGATGACTGCAATCAAGCTAATCACACACATCCATCACTTCACATACTTTTTTTGTGTGAGGTGAGAATGTTTAAGATCTACTCTCCTAGTAAGTTTCAAGAATACACACAGTATTATTAACTACTAGGGGCCCAGTGCACAAATTCATGCACCACAAAAGGAACTGTGGGCCATGAGGCTGCGTTGGGCACAGGGGTAGGCCTTGGCCCATCCTTCGCACCCCTGCCCAGCCCCTCCTGCCACAGCCCCATCCCCTGTCTGCCTTCAGCCCTGCTCCCGCCGCTGCTGCTCTAATGCACTGATGGTGCCGGCCCCAGTCTCACCGCTGACAATCTTGGGGCCGGCAGTGGGTGTGAGTGCTGGGCGGGACTGCGGCACACAGGAGCAAAGAATTTTCAGTAACCACCAGAGGCTCACCCCGATGACAGCAACGGGAGCCCCACCTTGGTCTGGCACCACCCCCCCACCTGCTCCACCATCCTGCATATGGCCAACGCCAGCCATGTTCTGCACTCTGCCACCTGCTGCCCATGCCTGCTATGTTCCATGCATGCCCCCTGGTGGTCAGTGCACGTTTTAGCGACCGGTTGCTTGGTTGTCCTGCCGTTCAGTCTATTTGCATATTAGCCTTTTATTATATAGCATAGTCACCATGGTGTAGGCCGCCAAGTTCTGCACTCTGCCACCTGCTGCCTGCCCATGCCTGCTATGTTCCACGCATGCCCCCTGGTGGTCAGTGCACGTTTTAACGACCAGTTGTTTGGTTGTTCTGCCGTTCAGTCTATTTGCATATTAGCCTTTTATTATATAGCATAGTCACCATGGTGTACATTAGATTCTCAGAATTTATAATCTTATAACTGAAATAGTCAACAAGTATATGAAAAAATACTTAACATTACTAATCATCAGGGTAATGCAAATTACAACTGCAATGAGATATCACTACACACCTGTTAGAAAGGCTATTATCAAAAAGACAAAGGGTGCACTGACTGGTTTGGCTCAGTTGATAAAGCTCCGGCCCTGAACTGAAGGGTCACAGGTTTTTTTGTTTGTTTGTTTGTTTGTTTTTAAATATATTTTATTGATTTTTTTACAGTAGATATCACTACTATATACTATTTTTATGAAAAATAGTATAGAAGTTTTTCAAAAAATTAAAAATAGAACTACCTTATGATTCAGCAATCCCTGGGTATATAACCAACGTAGATTAAATTGGGATCTCTTTTTAAAAAATATATACTTTATTGATTTTTTTACAGAGAGGAAGGGAGAGGCACAGGTTTGATTCCGGTCAAGGGCAGGTTCAATCCCTGCCCTAGTCTGGGTGCGTGCAGGGGACAACCAATCAATGTGTCTCTCTCACATCAATGTTT
>NW_005354874.1:5681971-5685448 GCF_000412655.1 Myotis brandtii
AAAAAAAAAAAAAAATCAGTGGAAAAATATCCTTGGGTGAGGATTAACAACAACAACAACAAAAAGACAGGGGATAAGGATGTGGAGAAAAGGGAACCCCTAGTGAGCTATAAATTGGTGCACTGTAAATATAAATTGATATAGCCACTATGAAAAACAGTATAGAAGTTTCTCAAAAAATTAAAAATAGAACTACCTTATGATTCAGCAATCCCTGGGTATATAACCAACGGAGATTAAATTGGGATCTCTTTTTTTAAAAAAAATATATTTTATTGATTTTTTACAGAGAGGAAGGGAGAGGGATAGAGAGTTAGAAACATCGATGAGAGAGAAACATCTATCAGCAGTCTCCTGCACACTCCCCACTGGGGATGTGCCCATAACCAAGGTACATGCCCTTGACCGGAATCAAACCTGAGACCTTTCAGTCCGCAAGCCGACGCTCTATCCACTGAGCCAAACTGGCCATGGCTAAATTGGGATCTTGAAAAGGTATCTGCACTTCCATGTTTACTGCAGCATCATTCAGATTATCCAACATGTAGAAATAACCTGTGTTCATCGGCAGATGTATAAAGAAGTTGTGATATATACACACAATGAAATATTTTTCAGCCATAAGGAGAAGGAAATCCTCCGATTTGCCACAACATGGATGAGCCTGGAGGACATTATGCTAAATGAAATAAGGAAGGCAAAGAAAAACAAATACTTTTTAAAGGTCTAACTCATAGCAGCAGAGTGGAATGGTGGTTGCAGGGGCTGAAGGCTGTAGGAAGCATAAACAGCTGCCAAATGTGTGCCTGAATGTGCTAAATGTTTGCTAATGTTATGAGGTCATGTTTTTTACCCTCCCTGTGGGTGTGTTGGCTTCAAATTTAAGTCTTAGACCTTGTAGTAGAAGTTCCACCTGTACATATATCTGTGATTATTTCAGTAGCACCTCTCACCCAGAGTCTCCGATGGTTAAGCAGGATTTTTTCCATTTAATCAGCATTAGAGATGGTTTACCACTGAGAGAGAGAGAGAGAGAGAGAGAGAGAGAGAGAGAGAAAAGAGAGAGAGAGGAATTTAAGAGCAGACAGCATCTGGTTCCTGTAGGAGAGTTGCTGGAAGATTCTGACAGAGCACTTGGTCTTGAATCTTCTGTGTTGGGTGATATTGCCTCTAGAGCAGTAGACCTACACCCACACTTTGGGGGAACAGTTCATTGATTTCTCAGCTGTGGCTGCTATAACAAAAAAAATACCATAAACTGAGTAGATTAAACAACAGAAATTTATTTCTCACAGCTTTGGAGGCTGGGAAGTCGGAGATCAGGTGCTGGCATGGTTAGGTTCTAGTGAGGGCCCTCTTCCTGGTTTGCTGATGACCACCTTCTTGCCGTGTCCTTACATGGTAGAGAGATAGCTCAAGCTCTAGTGTCTTTCTCTTCTTACAAGGACAGTAACCCCATCATGGGCTCTACCCTCATAACCTCATCTAAACCTAATTTCCTACTAAAGGCTTTTCCTCCTGATACCATGCCATAGGAGGTTATGATTTCAACATAAGAATTGGGGGGGGGGGCGGTGGACACACAAACATGCAGTCCATAACCATTCCTACTTGTAAACTGCTTTTTAAATTGTGATTATTTGATATGCCAGTCTGTCTTTCTTGCAGAAATTAAGCTGCGTGAGGGATGGCGTGGGGATGGGGGAACCTTGAATCCACTGCTCCTGGCACATTCAGTCAAAGTTTGTTGGAAAAAAATAAAAAGTCAATTAGCAAGTCTGGACTTGTATTCATTACTAGAAACTCTTCAAGTTGTCCCAGAAAACTGCTTTTGTTAAAACACACTGCACACACTTAGAAATATACTTAGACTAAATGGAAATCATGTTAATGAAAAAAAAAAGGTGGTTTCAGTGTTTGATGGCATGCAGTCATTCTCTCACAACCTAGCAATTTATGTGACAATAATCATACAATACATCCTGCTTAGGCTTATAAATATTTAAACAGACAATCCATCGTTTAATTTGACACTGTTAACATTTAAAGGCTCTTTCAAAAGTATAGTAACAAAATATTTTAAGAAGACGTTGAAAAATTAGTGATGACAGGATGAAAACCATCTAACTCTCTGGGCTACCGTCTAAGGACATGTTGATGGTTTATTGGGAAACAATATCTGGAGAAGACAATATAAAAGTAGTCTAATTGTAGTAGACTACAATTAAAAGTAGTCTAATAGTTTTTTTTTCTTTACAGAAATATGCAAATACACCCTGAATTAAATTGCTTCTAATTTCAAGGTCAATTAGGGCAAGACTCCTGTTTTCCAATTCAACGGTACATTCCTCCAGCTGAGAAATATGTTGTGAACAAAATGACACTTGAAAGGATATTTTCAACTTTTTTATTATTTCGTTTTATTGTATTACATTTCTTCAGAGCAGTATCACTCATGCCATTTACACTTGCATAACTTAGGCTGGAATAGTAAAGCGCTACAGAAATGAATGTCAAAGAAGCCCTTGGTGAGGTTAAGATCGAGGCCAAATTAATATCATCCAAAGTTGTTTCCTTAGGAAAAGTTTGTTCTCTGTGAATTTTGGTAAGAAAGAATCATTTAATGACAATACCTCTTCATTAGAAAGCCAAACGTCTTTCTGCACCTTGGACAGAACCTTCAGCTATTCTCGAAGCACTCCTTCATTCCATCATTTATGTTTCTAGTGATGTGGGCTCAGGAATCCTGTTGTATAAATGGCGGGAACTGAGGCTCAGGGTGTTAAAGTGATCTCTTAAGGATTACCTGGGCAAGGAGGTAACCAGCTCTTTTCATATCAGGGGGCAAGGAGGTGTCGCTGCCCAGTCAGCAGACTCTTTAGCCAGAAGATTATGATTTTAAGAAAAATCAGACCCTGACCAGCCACCCCACAGCGTCAAGGTGAAAGCAGATGACTGTGTCTACATTTAACTAGCAAAACTCCATCTCCTGGTGGCACCTGCCCCGCCAAAGGGACAAAGAGGGCTGAGTTTGGTGAAGCTGCTATTGAGCAAAGCACCTGGGTCAGCATCGTCGCGGGTGGTGGTGGGGGGGGGAAGGTGATACAATGAAGAGGTGCAGGCATGGAACTCTCCAACTCACCCCGGCGAGGTGCTGGGGCTCTAATTTATTTATTTACATTTTAATTTCTTTATTGATTAAGGTATTACATATTTGTCCTCATCCTCCCATTACCTTCCCCAACCTCCCCCCGCCCCTTTGGTTGATCTCTCCCCCTTACCCCCTCCCTCCCCTACCTTCCCTCTGAGGTTTGACAGTCTGGTCGATGCTTCCCTGTCTCTAGATCTGTTTGGGGGGCTCTAATTTAGAATTTGAATTGGGAGTGCTTTAACCGGCCGCCTGTAGGGTAGAGAGAGCATCCCTCGGTTCCCCAGGCCCTACCCGCAGTCGCACTGCCGCGGAGCCGCTCGGCTCTC
>NW_005354874.1:5686117-5693512 GCF_000412655.1 Myotis brandtii
GGAGCGGCCCCGTTTTCTAGTGGCCGCCAGCCGGCAGCGACACGACCTTTCAGAATGTCACCGGGGCCGCAGGAGGTGGAGGAGGGGAGGCGTTTCCTTGGGGTGCACTCAGCAGGTTATGGCCTCTCTCCACCCCCGGGCCCACGGTTGGTCCTGCGGTGTTTAAATGCGAATAAGACTTTATCCCACGATAAAGAAGCATTCCCGCATCCGCCTTCGTGCCTTTGGCCTAGGTAATTTGGTGAGATGCTTGTATGTTCTGTTGTTTTTTTTATCTTTATTGTTGAAAGCATTACAGATATCCTCCCTTTTCCCCCCCATGGACCCTGTTGATCTCCATGAAAACTAGATTCTGTGAACGTTAACGATACCAGCCTCCAAATTTTCTTTTTTTTTTGGTACTTGCATCCCTAGAAATAATACCCTGACTTGCTGATCACTGGCCTGACCGACCATGCTGTGTCTCTCTGCTCATACTTTCTTTCTTATTCAAGTTAGTAAACGCTTAATGACTGATCACTGTGCGCCAGGAACTTTTGGGAAACAAAGATAAGGAAGCAAAGCCGCCCCAGAGACAGACTAACTGATTGAAAACAGCGCTGCATGTTGAGTGTGGGAACCGGAACTGGGTGGTTGGTGAACTCTCAGAGGACACCTGGGCGCGGGTATTGGTAGAGCCTAGTTGGCCAGGGGTGAACGCAATGACCCGAATCAATAGTAAAGTCACTGCTTGCATTGGACTGTGCTGTGTGCTCGGTATTCAGATATGAAGCAGATGAGGGCTTTGTCCTCGGTGTTCACAATCCACGGAAATCAATGGAGGGGAAGCCTGTGAAGATAGAAGAATTGTGTGGAGGAGGGAATGGGGTGATGAATGATGAAAAGGCATGGAAGAGACTAGAGATTTGGGGTTCTAAAGGGGTAGCTTTTGTAATAGAGGCAGGAATCTTCCTCCCAAGAAGGAAGAAGATGGTGATCCCAAGAAAAATTGAGAGGGAGTAGAGTGTGTCAGATATAGCTCGGAGGTCAGTGAACAGGGAATTTCAGAGTGTCAGGGAGGGCTGGATTATTAGAGCTTGGTTCTGAAACCTAGCCACACACCCGATGTTCCTGGAAAGTTTTTACAATGCAGCTGAGGCTGGGCCCTACTCCAGGCCTATTAAATCAGAATCTCTTGGGGATGGGGATTCTGCTTAGATATGTTTTGTTTATTGATTTTAGAGAGGAAGGAAGAGGGGGAGAGAGAAACATCAGTGATGAGAGAGAATCATTGATCAGCTGCCTCCTGCACGCCCCACACTGTGGATGGAGCCGGAAACCCCTAGCAAGTGCGCTGATCTGGATTGAAACTCAGTCACCGAGCCACAGCAGCTGGGCTTAAGTATGTTTTAAAAGCGACCCAGCCCTAGCTTGTTTGGCTCAGTGGATAGGGCGTCAGCCTTCGGACTGAAGGGTCCTGGGTTCGATTCCAGTCAAGGGCACATGCAGGGGTTTTGGGCTCAGTCCCCAGTAGGGGGCCTGCAAAAGGCAGCCAATCATGATTCTCTCTCATCGTTGATGTTTATCTCTTTCTCCTCCCTTTCTCTCTGAAATCAATTAAAAAAAATATTTAAAAAGAAATAAAAGTGACCCAGAGGATTCTAGCAGGCAGGTTAAGAAACCCTGGCTGCCTGCTAGAGTGGAAGAACAGGTAGATTTAGATATTTGGAAGTTAGAGATGAAGAAAAGATTGACCAGAATAACCTGTGTTTATCTTATCTTACATCCAATCATTCATTGTGGGCTTACTTTCTAGCAGTGGGGAAGAGTTGGCCAAATGATTGACATGGTGGATATGTAAGAAGGTTCAAGGAAGCAAGAAATAAATAATGACTGTTGTTTCTTGACTGTCTACTATATACCAAGCACTGTACCAAGCATTTTATATACATTATCTTTCATCCTCATGGGAACCCTGCAAAACAAGTAGTACTTACGTAAGGAGCCAGAGTTCTAGGTGTTAGAATTGGAATAGTGGAGAAGCCTTAGTGGTTAGTAAGTGAGGTGGTTCGTAAGGTAGTTAAGTGGACCTCACAGGAAAGATGTGGGAGGCGGTCAGCATGCACATTGAAACTTGGAGGAAGATAGCAAATGATGGATTCAAGAGCAAAATCCTAAGCATGTACTCAAGTCTCTGAAAAGGGTAGGATCTCAGACAGTTGTGGCGGGATTACAGTGGAAGGTGTGAGCTTTGGGGATGGGGTGGTGAGGAGCACGGGATCGGAAGAATTGGGGAGGAGGAGTGGAATGAGCACTTCCTTTTCTGTCTCTGGAGGTCTTGCCAAGGGTTCAGGGATCAAGAAAGTTGGTTTTCAGTTGAATTATTAGTCTTAGGACCCTCTACTCCTCATAATAGGGAATGAAGCTCTAGGCCTCGAGGTCCAGCAAGTAGATACTTGGTGAAAGTCTCTTAAATAGACATCATAATAATTAAAAAAAAAGTTCAGACCCCTGCCCCTTCCCCATTAATCCTGCCTCACAAGGCTGCTGTTAGAAACTTATTAGAGCATTTTGTGACCTGTGACTATAACATGTTATTTATTAGTCATGACTGGATTGATGCTTTAAAAAGTCGCATCTTTGGTGCCAGGTCCATGTTCTTTAGTGCTTATCAAAGTAACTACCATTGATGGGCCTTTAATTTTTCCTCTGATAGTAGCATTCTATTTTTTTTCCTTCTCTCTCTGTTACGTAATTGATTAGTAATTCTGTATAATTTTTACTTTTTCTCTTTGTATACTAGAAGCTGGGTTTTTTACTTTTTTGCATCTACCTTATAGCTTGTTCATATTTTAGCAATCTTTTTTTTCTTTGATGTTTATTTAGCTAGGAAAATTGCTAACAGGAAAGTAGTTCACAGAGTTACCATAATAATTCTTATCAAATATTTTAAGTGTCATATATCAATTAAAAGTTTTAAAATTCAACATAGTGACAGTTTTTCTTTTTGAATTGTTATTTCCATTTAAATTTTCTATACTCCGTGTTCAGCAATTTCTTAAAATATGGTCAATAGTCATTTAAGTGATAACGTTATAGCATACTCCCAGATTAATTTGATGGTTTCTTTATTACATTTTACATTTATAGAGAAAGTTAAAAGAGTAGTTGGATATTTGGCATCTGAAAGTTTTAAGTGTATTTTGGTAACACTGTTATTTGGTTTTGAATGTAACAAGGATGGGAACCACCTGTTCAGGGTGCTACTGAAATCTGTTTCTTACATTTTTAGAGGCTTCGTGACGGAGTGATCAGAGACATTGAGAGGCAAAATCGGAAAAAAGAAAACATTCGTCTTTTGGGAGAACAGATTCTTTTGACTGAGCAACTAGAAGCCGAAAGAGAGAAGATGTTATTGGCAAAGGATCTCAAATAACATGACTTGAAATGAAAGTGAAATATTGATGGGACAGATAGTGTTGAATGTGTATGTGCATGTGAGTGTGTTGATGGAGAATAGCTTAGTAAGATTTTCAACCTTTTTTTGGTCACTGTCCTTTTAAACTCAATCAAGGAAAAGGACAATGGATTATACTAAATTATTACTTTAAAAGTTCATTATATCTGAGTAGGGCAGACACTCTCCTGAAGAGTTTTTGTTTGTGTAATCCTGATAAAAGCCTCTTTAAGCTTGGTCAGAGTTTAGGATTGTTACGAAAGCACTTCTGTCCCTCTGAGAAAGAAGCGATGGATAGTAACATCCACCTGGGTAGTTTGATAAGTCGCCATGATGACGAAGCCACAAGAACCTCTACCTCAGAAGGACTGGAGGAGGGTGAGGTGGAGGGGGAGACTCTCCTGATTGTTGAATCGGAGGACCAGGCATCAGTGGACTTGTCTCATGATCAGAGTGGGGATTCCCTCAACAGTGATGAAGGAGATGTGTCCTGGATGGAGGAGCAGCTGTCCTACTTCTGTGACAAATGCCAAAAATGGATACCAGCCAGTAAGGAGCTTCTCGATTCCTCTGATCTGTCAGTTTCTATGTGTTTGTTTTTCTAACCCGTGGGGGGAAAAAAGAATGTAAAATAGACCTAAATAAAAAGATAATTATTATATTTTTAGTTTAGTTGATTAACTACAAATTTATATAAAACAGACACATTTATACTTATAAAAATTACTGTTGATATTTATCACATTGTTAAAATAACGTTCTTGATGGTAACCCAATAAAGACTAGAAAATTGGATATCCTGTGTTACTTAAAAAAATTAGCCAGATTTTTCTAATAAGGCTATGTTAAGACTTTGGGGCCCAAATTAAAGTTCAAGTTCATAAAAATTACTCTTAGTATTTAACTTACATGGAAAATTCCTGCTATGGTAGGCTGAAGTAAGGCCAGAATTAGCAGATTAAAGTGTTTTGTGCTCTTTTTTCCTAGGATCATTCTTGTTTTCTCTTGTTGGCCTCTGTGATCTGCTGACAAGAGATAGATACACACACATGCTCCCCTGATACTTTAATTTTTCAACTCAGTCTTTTCACCTGCTAGCTTCCTAGTTCTCAAGGAAGATATGCTTTGCCAGTCATCATGAGTCTTACCACAACAGGGTTTTCCTAATAGACAGAGACTAGTAAAGACGTACACACTAGAGCCATGGTCGGCAAACTGCGGCTCGCGAGCCACATGCGGCTCTTTGGCCCCTTGAGTGTGGCTCTTCCTAAGCCTTAGGAGTACCCTAATTAAGTTAATAACAATGTACCTACCTATATAGTTTAAGTTAAAAAAATTTGGCTCTCAAAAGAAATTTCAATCGTTGTACTGTTGATATTTGGCTCTGTTGACTAATGAGTTTGCCGACCACTGCACTAGAGGAATTCTTTGTGTAATAGAATTTGTAACTAGGTAATTGTGAAGTGGGTTATTTTCTGGTATGTGGAAATGTTTTTGGTGAAGATTCAACTATTCAGATTAATAGTTACTACTAACATAACTTTTCACAGAAAACAAATCTAGACTTCATTATAGGTAGTTTTTGTTTGTGAGGTGTCTCTTTCTGCTTATTAATTCAGGGTCCTGCCTGAAAATCTCAGTGGCTTTCTCCTTGTCCTGACGGTATACATCTTAACCTGCCCTTTATGATTATGCCCCTGCTAACTTCTTTAGCCTCTCTCTCTAGTATCCTATTATCCTCACACATAAACAGACCTTTGCTGTTAGGGTGAGCTTTTAATTCTCTACAAACAAGTCTCTCTCATCCCTGGGACTAAGCACATTTTAATTTTCTTTCTGGAATATTCATCTCTAGCCTCCATGCCCTTCCCCCATACACACAAGCACCTCTCTTCCTCTGGCTAATTCTAGTCATCCTGTAGAACCCACTTTTTCTAGCTCTCCTATCTTCCCAATATGGGCCGGGCATCCCTTTTATGTGCCCTCACATTGCCCTTACTACTGCAGTGGTTTTCATGTCTTCCAGAGCATGTGTCACTTTAAAAAATGCAGACCCAGGCTCCACTTCAGAGATTGATTTATTTCATGTGGGGTAAGCCAAGACATTAAAACAAAGCCATTCTGATGTACAGTGAGGATGGAGAACCACTGTGCTGTTGTGATTACCTATTTCCTCATGTTTCCCCTACAGAATTTGTAAACTGAGAGCAGTTACTATGCCTGTCTTGGGCATAGTATTCCCAGCTCCTAGCCCAGTGCCTGATACTCGGTGGGAGCTAAGGTATTTTTTGAAAGAGTGTGTGAAGAGATCTGTAGGAGTCTGGAATGTTAACAGAAAATCCAGTGAGCAATAATAACTGCTTTTTCCAATATCTTCTAAAAGTTGGGAACCAATGATCTTCATGGGAATACACTGATGTTGGAAGAATAAAAATCTCTATTCCCTTCCCTGCCTCCTCCTATCATGAACTGGCTGAAATAAAGGAAAAACAGTATGGGAAACTTAAAATCTGGTTGCTAAATGAATTAAACCTTTAAGTTACCCCTCTTCTTAGATAAACCTATGATATACTTTTTTGTTTTTCTCCTAGGTCAGCTGAGGGAACAGCTCAGTTACCTTAAGGGTGATAATTTCTTTAGGTTTACTTGTTCCGATTGCTCAGAAGATGGCAAGGAGCAGTATGAAAGGCTGAAGCTAACATGGCAGCAAGTGAGTAAAGGCTCTTCTTATAGAATTCAGGAGGTTGGTCCTCCAAGGAATTTATTGGAATATCTACAGAAAGAGGAACTTATATGAGATTTTGAGCTGTTTGGAGGGTCACTTTTTATTTCCCCATGAAAATTATATATTGAATGTGTGGAGAAAGGAGTTCTTGGACGGGACTCACTGCTAACTTAGTGAATTGGGTTTGAGATTCTTGAAAACTTCACACACGATATCATTTTTATCTATAATACCAAATTTTGATTTTAATTGAAAATGAGGGTCACATTTTTCTGGCAGCCTTTTTTTGAACAATGAAACCATTTTAAAAATTGTAAAGACGGCCACATAGGAAATAAATTTGGAAGGCATGGTTGATTGCAGAAACCAACATAATCCACTTTTCTGCATTTGAATGCAAACCTATTTGAATATTTTTTGTTTGATGAATACTTATGTCTGCTTTTTAAAAAATCCTCACCCTATTAATTTAGAGAGGAAGGGAGAGAGAGAATCATCAATCTGTTGCCTCCTGAATCCCAACTGGCGATCAAACCCACACAATCTAGGTATGTGCCCTGACCAGGAATTGAACCCACAATCTTTTGGTGCCCAGGACAGCACTCCAATCAACAGCCACCCAGCCAGGGCCCTATGTCTACTTTTAACCATCTTCAGTACCAATACCATAATCCAACTATATAGTCTGAATAATAGCTTTTTATTGATCTTTGGTTATATTAATTTTTTGGTTTGTTTTTATGTTAATACTAGTATAGCTATAGTAGGCACAATGTACATATAGTCTTTAAGCTCTAAAAATGAATGAATTATGCATATTCAATTTTATGTTTATTGATTCAACAAATTTTGGAAACTACTGTGATGAACAAGACAGCTATAACCTGTGCCCCAGGTGTGACATTCTAGACATTTATTTTAGATTGAATGAATTATGCATTTTCAATTTTATGTTTATTGATTCAACAAATTTTGAGTGCCTGGAAACTACTGTGATGAACAAGACAGCTATAACCCGTGCCCCAGGTGTGACATTCTAGACATTTATTTTAGATTGTAAGCAGACAAATAAGTTAGTTACCCATAGCACTTTTTTGCTATGAAGGAAATGAAAAGGGTAATGAGAAAAATTGTAGATTATACCATCTAGGCCACTTCAGGTGTTCCTTGTAAATTGTAGTTGCTTTAGCAGCCTTAGATGTCTTAGTTATCAGAGCTTTATTAGATAGCTCAT